>NW_027271689.1:0-250000 GCF_040938485.1 Diadema antillarum | reverse complement strand
GTCATTGTGTTATTGTTATCTTTGAAATCACATTTTTCTTTTACCGTTTCTTAAGAGAGCAATTTGATTATGGACCCATTAAGAAGTCATAATGCTGCTTGGGTGATGTTGTTGCCGCTAGCCTTTCCAAAACTTAAAACAGAAAACATCTGCAACGTATTTTTCCACATACAACTGTTTTAATCACGGACAAAACAAAGGGAAAACAAAATCAAGAGACCGAGCAATTTCCTGGGACGACCTGAACACACCTGCAGGCCGCCTGTTAGGTTTCGCATTTACAGAAATGTAATGCAAATATCTCCGGGGTAGCATGCTAAATACAGCAGCAACCTAACCACTGGGGTTCATAAGCAGCTTGAACAGGGCGCTTTTTGATCACACAATGACCTGATGTACGTAGGAGACATAAAAGAGAGAGAGAGAGAAAGGGCGAAGGCGGTAATAATGGCGACCAACAGCCCACGGGTACACAGTAATGTGACGGCTCTCTAGCCACGAATATTTTGACCGAGTTGAATAGGACATTATCACACTCGGTCGATGACACATACTACATTGTGTGAATTTTTTCTATGATTTTTTTTTTGTACGAGCGTCGTTTGCCCTTTTTTTAAAAAGGTCTTTTGAAAAGAATGAAATTACTTCCACCACAATGTGAACAAACACTGTAAAATCAACCTTTGAAATAAACGGTGAAATAATGGTGAACCATTCCACCCCAATTCCATCATTATTTAGTTATAAAATAAGAGGAAAAGAATCTGCCAGTCTTTCGAAAACCGAATTCCGACTCTTGCTTTGTCTGTTTTGTATTTATTCATGGCATGCAGTATGCAGTATTCAGTTGGCATAAGAATTCCAGTATGTCATTGGTTTTGTGACATGTAGAAAGGCAAGAAATAGGCCAGAATATATACTATATCTTAATATGATATTTAAATGATATGTAAATGATAAAATCTGTCAGCTATCTTAGGGCCTTATCCCTATGCCATAACGAAACAAACATTCCTGTTGAAGTAGGTACAGTTTCTGAGAGCCATTCCATATCATTTTTGTCCTCGCACACGTGATCATATTCTTGGAATATTATGGGATTACAATCTGCCAAATTCTCATTGTTTCATGTACTTCTCATTAAAGAACCATATGAAAAACGTTAAAACAAACATTGTTACGCATTCACACAAGGATAGGTATTTACATACTCACAGAGGCCTATAAAAATTTGTATATATTATACACACACACACATATATATAATGTATTGCCGGGTATATGCATACTTTGTGTGTAGATAAAGATGTACAGAAATGTAATCGTCATTTAGATATAAGAATCAACAATATGTGTCGATATGAAAATACTTGATAATTGGGTATGACTGTCACCTTTCAAACCCATGTCCCGAATTCTACAGGGATGAAATCACATATTTTGACACTTAATAAGTAACTTTCTTCGGAAAAAAAAGAAATCAATTTTCCAAGTCAGATGTTCTATCGTGGTGACTGTAAATAGGGCACGGTTTGTTGGCAAACAACTTGAAAATTAAAATCTTGTATAATCTACCCATTCCAATTGAGATTAAATCAGTTATTTTACATAGTTTTAGATTTTCTACACGTTTCGTTCACTACGGTTATTGGAGTAACTATATCAATGAACGAAATCGAGAGATTATTAATGAAGTCGTTGCTATATTCCACTAATGAGATTTTTAGGATACATACACCATCCTGCCCCCCCCCCCCTAAAAAAATATGTTTGTTGTACATTTGCCACTTGGCCCCAAATTCACCCTGCAGATACAGGCCCATTTCATTCACATGTAGTCGTCTTCCAGCCATCCTAACTAGGGCATCCACCTGCATTAAGTTTGTGTACTGTTTTTGTCTTTGACTCAATGTTTACAGCAATTGCTGATTATATATTCCTCCGTCTCCCCAGAACATAATAAACTTTCATTGGATGAAATCCTGAACTGTTTAAAATTGGCTCATATTTCTTATAGACCATGTAATTATTGTTACAGTATTCTCAGGTGCGCTGTTGAAAGAATTCAATAGCTGTTAAATTGAATCATATTAATTTGATTTGGTATCAAAATAGGACAATTAATGAAAATTTATGTTCGGGTCTTTGGTAGACATGTGATGACATCTTCACATCCTTCTATTTGCATATTCTGACTGATATGACTTTTCCAAGAATATGTAAAACATCAAAATTCCACAACTTCCTCTTTTGATGAATTTCGATGCCGTGCACCTCTACGGTCCCATACTCTTATTCATGAACTCCAACCTGAACGTGGTATGGAATAGCTCTTTCAGGTATATTTATGTGATTGTCGTTCAAAGGAAATAAACCCAAATAGTCTATGTGGATTAAGTGCATACAGAAATATTAATAGAACACATCCGTAATGTCTGAGGAAAATTGGACAATCTGTTAATAAGTTACGATTCTTAAACGTTGCGGTACCGCTGTTGCTAGATAAGAAGACCATAATTCGTGATGCCATAGTAGGACAACGATATTGAGGAAACATACACACTAAGAAATACGAGTTCAAATTTGAACCCCAAAATTGTCGCAATACAGCCACCCTATAGGGTGCAACTTTGCAACCCAATAAGCAATTTGCACCCTTAGAGGTGCAATACGTTGAATCTGCAGGGGTGCGAATTTGCACCCTCAGTTTTGTGCTAATCAAGGGTGCAAACATGCACCATAAACATTAATATACATTGTGAATTTTTGGACCACGAGTACGAAGGTTTTACTCGCAAGATCAAACTTACACTCTGATGGATATGTCTGCATCTTTGTAGGTACGAATATGGATATTAAGAGATTTTATTTTCTACTTGCATAATAAAAGGTGCAATTGTGCACCCCAGGGTGCTGCTATAGGGACAAATAGGGTGCAAATTTGAACCTTTATTTTTTAGTATGTATAGAGAGAATTAAACACATTTTCTGTTTTCTAGCATAATAAAGAGGCACTTGGTATTCAAATGTCAGTGGCAAGTGGGAGGAAAGAGTGATTATCACAAAAATGGAATTTTGTTGAATTCTCTTTGCTTTTTTTCTTCATATTGTTGTCCGACTGTGACATGAAAAATATGGTAGTCATCGATGACCTTAAATTTTAAAACGGATTGTCTGAATTTCCTCAAACTTCACTGATGTATTTTACTAATACTTCTGCATTGACTCAAACCATAATCATATTTGGGTTCCGAATCCCCTTTGATGTACATGTTGCACTGAAAACTGATGAAAGACCATCGTTGCGAAATGTCGATATTTAAAAATCAAAACAAAACAAAAATAGGATACCGAAAATAGCTGTAAAATTAAAAGAAAAATCCAAGTTTGGATGCAAAGAATGCATTATCTTTTCTCGTTATCACACACACACACACACACACACACACACACACACACACACACACGCACGAACAAAGAAATAAAATGACCTAAAGTTTCCTGGATGATAACGCTTTGAATTCTTCGACCAATACCGTTGTAATGCCAGAGGAATGTCATGTACAATGTTGACAAATGTTTTGGCAGCTAGACATGCCCGTTATCATATTGTCACTTTGCCAACTAAAAAGAACATTGACTGTAGGAGGGAAGCAATTCCAAAACGGAGGATGTAAATCAACTATTCTAAGCGATAGCGCAAGACAGTGTGCGTGGCTGTGCGTGTGTATTCATATTGTGTATAGGTGGAAAGTTTGTGTATATCATGTATATGCGCATTTGATTGGGCGTTGGATGTCGCCACCCAGGGTCGTAGATTGGAACGATTAGTGATGATTATTCATTGTAGAATGGTCTGGGCCCCAGAGCAACGCCTATTCCGGCAGTGGAAATGGACCAATTTGGAGCGTGAAACAACTCATCCTGTGACAGAGATGCTTTCCTGGGACTCGAGAGAGCAACAACATTTAATTCGCAAGAATCATTCTAGTGATTTCATCGACTATATGTGACATTCATTCACAAACTGAGTCTCAGATAGGGTTCTCGGAAAGGTGTTACGTAATCTGAATTTTCAAATCGTTTACTAATGTCACTTATATAATATTATGGTCACTATAATGCAAGAGCAAGGAAAAGTGGGTGGTTCTTAAAAGCACCTGCTTTTTTTCGAATGAAATTGAAATACCTTTGCAAATTATTATTGACCAAAACGTTAAATCAAAATGTATACAATGTGAGATCAGATGTCACATCTTAAAAATTCAAGGCCTAGTATCAAATCAGTAGGTATAGACTCAATATGAGCCATGAACTCACTGAAAACATCCTCATTCTTTTGCTTAATTTTCATGACACTTATACAATTGTGTTTTTTAAATATACTTCTTTATCTTTAGCTTCAATATAGTGTGGAATTATACAGTATAACGCCGAAGATTGTCTTGGCAAAGTGGTCGGCGTATCCTGCCTACAAGAAACAGGTGGTTCGACTTAATTCAAGACTTTGCCAATGTTTACTGTCTGCAAAGTGTGTAAAACATGCACATCTAAATAAACAGGATATGATTATGTGGTATAACTTTTGCCCGTCTATCGAGGACAATATCAATCAGTAACAAGAACAACGCCAATGAAATGAAAATGATTCGCTCTTGTGTTTTTTTTTTCTTGTGATTAAACTGTAATAAAAGTGGTAAACTACAACATAAATGTAGAGCTCAAGATCAGAACATTTCTTCCTGTAGCATTATTTAAGGGGGGTGGGTAGGCGGAAAGCTCTTTAGATGATAACTTTTGCAAGAGGGCTGTCTTTACTAGGTGATTATCACAGATACATACATTTGAGGCTTGGCAAAATGTGTCAATTATGTGAGATACAAACTTCACTGAGAGCCTTATGTGGGCTAACTGGCGAGCTGGGACACCCAGGAGGCTGTCAGAAGGAAGAAGGGATAACGTTTGCCCGTACAGCTGATCTCACGTAAAACGCTCGCTTCTACTCCATCTTTCAATCACTTAACACTCTAGCAGTCTCCGGGCACGACTATATGCGAATTCAATCAAAGTGTGCTGAGGCTGTGCCCTCGCACCTCTTTTCTTCGCGTGTCCAACTTAACGACTACCGATGTCAGAATTATCGTCACCATGACAACGGACTGCATCCCTATCCATCCTCGTTATCCCAACCTAGAGTGGATTGAGGAACTGCCGTTGGGCAGAGGATGTGAAGGTAGAAACGAACGTTGATTCATCGATCCTGACAGCTTGTATTATGATTTCATAATGGGGTTTTATTGCCGTGCTTCCAGTTGCAAAATGTAACAACTTTGGATTACTCGTTGTGATATCAAGTCTTGTTCCCCTCATCAATGTCAGTTAATCAAAGCCACCTTAACGCAGCGTATGTTTTTGTTCGTTTGTCACTTTGTCCGTCTGAGTTGATTTTTGTTGTTATATTTTTAAAGAGTCTACATAAACATTTCTGAGCCATTCCGAGTCATCAATACCAACTGTCCACTATAGCGATATTCGATCACCATCGAAAAACCTTTCTTTTGTCAGTACTGACATCTTTTGATAGTAGCAATACATCAAAATATTGACATTCTTATCATCCTGCTGCGTCTGTCTCCTTTAGGTTAGGTCTACTTCCTTTGCCAATATATTTGCTAGTTGATAATGTGACAATGAAAATGTCCTCTTGTCGAGACTGCTAGTAGATCTCTGCATTATACTTTCACATGAGTCTGATCATCTGCTCTCTAAAGAGAAATACGGATGAGAGAAACAGAGGGAGAGAGACAGAGGCGGAGAGGAAGAATCATGACGTGAAGCTAGCTAAATTTCTTTGGTATCCATTCGTTTAGTTTTGGTTGTTGATGTTGATTGGAAGCTTCTGGAAAACGCTCCCTCCTCCCCCCCCCCCCCCCCCCCCACCTCCGACATTAGCTCTTCACAAGCACTCCTCAGTCGGTCACGTGCCGGGGATGAGAACTCGAGGAGGACTGTTGTGACTTTCAGATGATGAAAGTGGATCTGATGTCGTTGAAAGTCGGCTCTTATCGCCCAGACAGCCGTATTTGTTTGGCTGTCTGCTGCATTCTTCACTCCAGTCTCTCTCTCTTCAGAGGACCCACGAGGAAGATGAACCATCGGGGAATGAAATGGGGAAAGCCAGATTAGACTTTGGTGACATTCGTAAAGACCACGATTCTCCGTCATGATTGCCAGTAATCCCCTGGCATATGTCACGCGTGTATTCTCAAGAGTGCATAGCCTTGCCAACATTTCTCCTCCGTGATACAACTCCGTGAATGTAAGAAAGTGTGTCGTGAGATGAAAAATGGCGATATCTGTATATCCATGTAATAATATGACTACAACATCAGAGGGAATGATATAAACACTCTGTAATTTCTATTGATTGGAATACAACGGTCATGGATTTTAAACAATAAGGGCAAAAAGCGAACATTTGGGAAAGAAATCTTTCGTAGGAAAAAAGAAAAGGATGGAGAGTGACATTCGTCTTCATTTTCAGTTTACCATCCACCCCAAAACAAAACAAAACAAAACAAAACAAAACAAAACAAACAAACAAACAAACAAACTAAGAAGCAGAAGCTAAAAAATTGGTTTCTCTGTGTTTGTGTGTTTTTATAGGCATTCCTCGTTTGGTTGCGAACACAGTCGCAGTTGTCTTGCGCCATAGATGCTCCATAGTATAGAGCCTTGGTACAAGCCTGAATAAGTGATATCAAATAACGTTACATTCGTCAATATGAATACACATAATATTTAATCAACTTTGCTCCAGTCGTTTTATGTTTATTGATCATAACTGAGGTTTCGAATTACATTCTCCACACAAGCCAGGCAAACACTAATCCCCAGGACACTTGTTATTACCAGCCCTCTCATTTCTTTGTCTGAGAATGTTCGTCATGTCAGAATCTTGTCTTGAAAATTGTTCAACAAGAGACAAGATTTTACTTGAGAGGAGACGAAGCCTCTAGTCCGTGTAAGAGGCTGTGTTTAGAAGGCATTGTCATCAATGTCTTCTCAGCAAGGACGTGGGTTAGACGTTCTCGTTTTTCGAGAAAATCTAGACAGATACCATTAATATTTCTGGCAAAAGCTGAGCCCTGAAGGCTATCAAAATGTAGAAGCCTGCTGATTACAAAAGCCTGCAAATCACTAAACAGGTTGTGAAAGCTGTGTAGTTAGTATTTGCTGTCTTCCTTTTCAGCATTTCTAGAGTGGAGTGACGTAATCATGCACAGGAGACGATCGGGGCGAGCCAGGTGCCCGTCACCATGCCGCTCGTGTCTCGCAGCCTCTTGGGGCATCGCCGGACTGAGCATTCATCAGACTTGCAAATAACGGGCGATGATCGATCGGGGAGGATTTGATTTCCTGCCATGAAATGTTTGCATCACCGTCTCCACATAGACTGCTTATTTCAAAGTGTCTTGTAAGGAGAAGGGGGAAGGAATTTGGCACAGGGCACTGTGACTATGTGAGGATTCTGACCAGGCGAAATGTGGCAATGAATTACTAACGTCTCCTACCCCATTGAATATAAGATATACTAGTACTTGAAAGGTTGCTTAGAGTAACGAGAGTTTCGCAAAAAAAAACATATAGCTAAAAACATATATAGCTAAAGAATCTGAACTGCTTGGTGATATTGAGAACTTTCATTTTTTTTACTGTAAAGAATATCATGTAAGCGTATAACAAAACAACTCCCCCAAAAAAGAGTTCCGTGCGCATGCTGTTCTTCCGATTTCCAAGGTAAAACGTCTGGAAAAGTTTACTGTCTATAACTGACTTGATTAAAATTGCCAGGGTAAAGTGCAAAGTGATTTTGATGATACCTGTGAAAGGATGCTGGGGCGGAAGATAATCTATCAATTGGTCTTCCGTCTGCATCAGAAAACACAGGAAAGTCATCGATAGCGGAATATTCGTGTTGTCAGCAACTGTTAATCAGCAAATACAGACAAATGTCATATTATGAAAGAGTGAGCGATAATGTGAAGATATGAATACTCTGTCGAAGCGTCGATCTGGTTGGCATTATAAGACCCTATCTTCTTGAGATTATTTAACTGTTATAAACTTCAGTGATGAAATGTGTTTAGTCTGTCACGATTAAGCGCGTGAGACATGAGCGTTATGAAATGCATAATCTCTGGACATGCCGACAAAATAGCGAGTGATATCTGAACAACGATCAGTTCCCTAAACGGAGGGGAAACAATGATCGATGAAATTAGCTCCACGGGTATTCGAACTTTTCATTCCTTGTTGACATAAACGATGACTCACAACATTAAGGTGTAGTGTTGCAGCATGGTTATAAGTTTAATGAAAGAAAGACGTGCTCTGGAGGCATACCGGCCTTCATGCCAAGTCGGATTCAATGCAGTAAAGTGAAGTGTTCTAGCATAGATAGCATTATTTTCATTGATTTTAGTCCAAATTTACAGACATTAGGATTTTGAGAGATTGACATAAAGTAACGAGGTTTTAGAAAATTTTAATCGTACTCTTTGATATTTTTTGTTCGTCGAAAAACATTTGCATTGTAAAAATTGATATCATGCCATAAAATTGTGACGTTGCCGTATTTCTCTATGCATAGAGAACATATTTGCGTATAATCTTTGTATTTGATGAGTTTCTACCCTACCTGCGTAATGCAGTCTGGAAGGAGGAGACTAATGTGCACATCTTTCATCTCCGACAGTTTTTCCTTCGCTTCTCTTTTCCTGCTTTTATTTTTCCTTCCATATCTCACCCGGTAGTCCTTAAGCACGTAAGCGGGGAGGAAAAATGGGATAGCACGAAGCAATATTCCGGAAAGCCCATCCAGGCCAGGAGGAGAAATGAGGAATGCTCGATGCCATGCTCTCCAAATCTTGCGAACAATAGGATGAGTCATGTAGCTAGGATCTAAAGAGATCTAGACATAGACTCGCTCTCAATCCCTCAGACGTGATTTCGCGTTAATTCATGTCAATAGGAAGTTTAAAGAAGAGAAAGAAAATAGTTCCCCTCTCCGGAATGTCTAGTTCATGTCTGGTTACTCTCTATCGTCTTCTTTTAAAGACAAGCAGCACACAAATTTGGAGTATGTAGGATGAGCACTGATAATAAATCATATTTAAAAAGCGGACATCGTTTAGAAAATGAAGATCAATCTCTCTCTTTAACAAAAAAAAAAAAAAAACCCTCTTAAGCAGGCCTTCAATATACCCATTCTTCCAGTGACTTTTTTTAATGAATCAGATATACACCATTCCAGGAGCACTGTAGGTTGGACAGTGATAGGATACACACACGACAAAATGTGCGGCAAAACATGAATTATTAAAATCACAGAAGCGGCGTGATGACATCCCATTTGCAATATCAGATGAAAAAAACAGATAACATTAACATAACATAACAGTCATATTTCCTATTGGTTCGGTGACGAGGTTATGAATTACGCAGAACCTGAATACTAACGGTTGTACCCAGATTATGAAAATATAAAAAGGATAAAGAAAAGAATCTGCCAAAGAAAGCGTTATATCAGGATATTCCGTTATTGTTAAAAGCGTGTGAACATAACATAATTAGGCCAGTGGGCTTCTGATTTTCAAAGTTGTACAACATATTTTATGTGTATGGGCTGATATATAAAAGATTTTGTAATTCTTTTTATTATATTTGTTGTTACTTCTACTGTTACTTATGTTAACAATAAAAGGGTTATACACCGCAATACTTTATAGTGCAGTTGGTTAACATTGCATGAAATTATCATTACTGCTACCTTCCTGCCTAAGGTCTTGTCAATACATCGATATTGTAGAATAGTAACCCTGACATTTTACGTGTATTTCGTGATCGTCTTGAATACGAGATGATCGTTATCCTCTGTGATTTTCATTGTCTTTATTGGCATCCATTGTGTTATCGGCTTTTGTTATCCTCTTTGTCAAATCAATGTCAACGTCTTTTTTTTACATAGATTCCCATTGCTCAGTGAAAAGCCCTATGAATGCTTTTTTATGACCCCAGGTACGCCTCTCTAACATATTATGTATATAGAGTGACAGGGTTAATAGGTGTAGTATGATTTGCGTGTTGGGGGAAGAGGGGCATATGTCACTTTTCTCCATGCAGAGAGATTCGACATAAAGGGAGAGAGTCCCCCTACGGTGCGTGTGTTATTAGCAAACTTGAAATCTTTCGAGGTACAAACCAAAACAATTGGTTTATCGGTGATTTTCTCAACTTGAGAGATCACAGAATCGATAGGGAAATTGTTCCATTTTTTCCTCCTTCTTCACACTTCACACTTTGGATTTTTATCACATAGGTTATATCGCAGGCGGGGAGTCATTCAACGCTCTGAGTTCAGTTGACAGTGTTACATGACAAACGTTTCGTAGCAATTAGCGTTGGAACAACTATAAGATACATTAATTCAAGGCGAACAATATAAAAAGAAGGAGTTCGACAATGCATCTTCCATCGAACTTCCTCTCCTCTTCTTTCAATTCGAGAAGTTTTGTAACATCGTAATAGATATACGTTGGCTGAAACTGAAACCTTACATTTCAGGAACTTTGTCTCTGCTGTTGCTGATGATGATGATGATGAAACAACATTAATATAGCGCCATTTATCTGTAGAAACATTCATAGGCGCCCGGCTACCACAACGTGTCACATTATAATTCACAAAGTTGATGGAAAAAACAGGTTTTCAGTTCAAATTTGAAGGTATCGAGGTTGGATGCACAATCGTATGACCTGTTCATCACGATAATGCCCACACGAGACTTCAAATGTTGTATAAGTTCATTAAATTTGTATTAAAATGGAGTTGACATCAATTTCTTTTATTGTTAATGTTTCAAGTAATCAATTTTAGAAGAACTGCCATCTTCTTTGCTCTGCTGTTTCCTCTTAATTGACTTTCTTTTGCACTATAATTTGTACTAAATGCAGGGAGGTACAAGTACATGAACTTTGCCACGTTTAACGACACGGATGAGATGGTGATGAAGGACATGTCGCAACCTTCCATCGAGCTCCTCCAAGCGTTGGGAGAAAGCCACGGTCCTCCGGGACTACAGACCAACTATCCTGGCAAGTAGCTTAATTATCTTTAGTGGAACACTGTTTTCCATCATTGTGATTATTTACTATTTTTGTTGTCATGACAAAGTGCATTGTTTCTTTTTTACGACATCATTCGTGTATAATATACTTTATATTGTATTGAAAAAATCCTTTATCAGACGAGTGTAAGAGAAATGAAAAAAACATGTATCACTTTGGATTATGTCAACTTTTTCTTTTCTTTTCTTTGTGATGATGGAAATAAATAAACTATTGAATTGCATTGAATTGAATTATCTTCAGCTTCATTAGGAAAGAACTTTTTTAAAGGATATGAATATATAAATGAATGTATATATACATACAGATTATAATACATATATGCATTTGTATAGTAATATTGATTTCACAGGCAATAGCAAAGGAATGATAATGTGAAAATTAAAATCATATAGGTATAAAACGTCAATTCTTGTAACTGTCATATTATTATCGTCAATAATACCAATGGCAATATCATCATAGCAAACTTATTTGGCGAGTATGTAGCCCTCTGGTCACTGCTGGTAAAAAGAATTAATGGAGACACATAATACACTAACTGTGATAAAGTTGATACCACTGTTTTACGTTTCCGCGATACCATGGATACCTTGACAAACATTAAAGCCGAGAATCTGGCAAAATAAAACGATTTGGTCAAACATGATTATGATTTGTGATTTTCGTTCAAATCTTCTTTGCTCGTTTCCGAACTTCAAAGTCTCAGAATGTTTTGAAATTTGGAACTCCTTATGAAGTATGACAGTCTGGTGTTCTGATTTTGATTACTGCATTTTATTGCTTAATCTCCTGCATGTTTGACTAGATAATAATTTCATGAATGATGTCTGTGAAAGGTTTACTTTTTAGAAGGAAATCATACAGATAACCAAGGCAACAGATCAGAGTTAGAGAACTAGCAGAGAATTACTTGGAGCAGGAGGATGAGGAGTAGAAGGGAAGTTATGATCGCTAGAATCTACCAGAAAAGGAAAGCAGAAGACAAATGAAAACGGAAGAGGAAAAGCAGTTACTGTAGCAAATAACCACAAGCCAGAACATGCAGAAAACGTAAACTGAAAGTGATGCTAAAAATAATATATGATAACGGTATTATAGTCAATCATGTTTTCATTTTTTTTCCATAACTCACAGGAGGCTATCACGAAACGAAGACGAGTGAGGGACCAGTAGCCCCAGATCTTCCCGCCAAAACCGAATCCTGCTTCTTAATATCTTCATTCAAGGTGAGTATCTGTGCTGCAATGATAAATTTAATTTAGCATTTTGCAGTCTTGTACAGCTCCATAATTATGATGCTTACTATATTTTTTCTAACCCAATTCCTTAATTGGCTCTGTTCTCTTTCTTCTTCGTTTTTATGCATATCTTTTGCAGCAACGTTGTACAGGTTTCGCCTGCGTATATACGCATCTGTTCATTACCAAAAACTAGAAAAGCCAATATTGATTAATTTGAGCAGAAATGTGAAGTTCTAAAGTAATAAGAGCATGTATTTGTATCATTCAGGCTTTCCTGCGTTTGGGGACCGTCGATTTCTATGAAACGCTGATTTTTCGTCCACATTAATGTTGTGCTTTTTGAGCAATAAGATGGGACCTATTAAGAAATGAAGGAAGAACATTATGATACCCACCCCCCCCCCCCCCAAAAAAAAGTACACTACATTATAAAGATCGAAGTCAAGCTATTACAATGACTTTGTTATTTCACTGTGTATT
Source organism: Diadema antillarum (assembly GCF_040938485.1). Classification (NCBI taxonomy): domain Eukaryota; kingdom Metazoa; phylum Echinodermata; class Echinoidea; order Diadematoida; family Diadematidae; genus Diadema; species Diadema antillarum. The sequence continues at coordinate 237,087 of NW_027271689.1, read as the reverse complement.
ACAGGAATGGACAAAGAGTACTCTTTAAAGGGATGATAATATAGTATTGGTTGATGTGAGGATTCAGTTTTTAACGTTTTGCGAGATACTTAGAAACCACTTTATGAAAATGTTAAAGAGCCTACAATTCTAAGAGAAATAAAAAACTTTATTTGATGAAAATCGGTTCTGAAATGGCTGGGGTACCCAGAAACAACATAAAACAAAGTGATCCTACAAAAAGTGTTATAAAAGGGGGGTCTCACCTTTTATTAGGATCGCTTTGTTTTGGATATCTAAGCCACTTTAACATCGATTTTCATCAAATAAACTCTTGATTACTTTTAGAATTATAGTCATTCTATTTAATATTTCATAAGAGGTTTCTCTTTATCCCCCCCCCCCCAAAAAAAAAAGTCATCAAAACACGTTGGAAACCTGAAGCCCCATCTCAACCGAAACTCTATACTATCCCTTTTAGAGTGAGACATGAGGAAGAAACAGTCTCTGATGGTTGTACTTACTGGTGAACTTCGACTTGATTATTTCATTCAGTTTGAATATTTGCAGATTATATTCTTCTATCAGGAAAATGTCACGCGATTATGTCATTTTCGTTGTCCAGGTAACGACTGACTTGGATGAAGTTCCCGCTGAGGAAATGCTGGAGGAACTTGTTGGCCTCGAACTGTTGCAAGAAAGCGCTGCAGCATCCGAGCAGTACGAAATCGGTCCTTGGGCCCTGTACCGGCGCTTCACTCCAGCAATTCCTTTCCAACCTTTTGATCTGGTCTTTCGCTGCGAGTTACAGGGGCTAGGCACTGATACGGAGCCAGCCACGGATCTGATCGAGAAGCTCCAACAGGCACCAACGCTGGAGGGAGTCGAGCGCGCCCACACGGGGCTCTACATCGTTGACTCGGAGAACGTCGTGGAAAAGTGCACAGAATCATAGACAGCGCCACCTAGTGAAGATTTAACGCTAGCACATAAGATGTATCATGCATGAATTAAAAACGGTAACGGAACAACTTCCCACTGTTCGTGCTATCAAGAATAATTTTTTTCGTTTTATTCAGAGACATTGCAAGTATTGTGAGTTCTTAAGTATGAAGCAAGTAATTGATATCAAAGCGCCTTGAATCTTCATCATTTTAAACTTGGTGAACTAACGTTATCTTTCTGTACCTAACACACCATTGTGAATACATGTATACTCAGTGCATGAAACGGCTGCGTAACTTGGCAACGACATAACCATTAGCATGTAGAAGCAGTTGGTATACTTCATATCTAAATCATTAGAACCAAAGGCTTGCCGAGCAGCAAGGATAAACATTTTTACTGTAGCAGGTTCATCCTATGACAAAGCTCAGTCAGGATTATTTTCGTTTGGTATGATTATGGATGTATGTGAGTATGACGTATTATGACAGAGGTTTAATTTATGCATATTTTCAGGCATCTTGCTGATGAAAATGACTTCAGACATACGCAAAAATGTATACACAAGATGATTCAATTTTGTGTGTTCTTTTTTAATCTTCTGGTGCTTTCCTCTGTCTTTCTTTCTTCGTCACCCTCTCCTTAATTTTTCTTTCTATCAGCAGTTGTTGTACGCCTCATCGGCACAGCGTAAATCGGCAACCATTGTTGTTCACTAATAATGTCGGCCAGGCCAAGCGGTTGACTAGCAGTCAATCGACTGTTTTATTATTTCGAGCAGTGGATTCTTGTTTATGACGGAGTGAATCCCATTCAACGTTACGTGTCATACATAAACACTTCACAATTTAAACGTTGAGGATTTCGTATATTTTATTATGCAACAAACGTATTTCTGACAAACGGAACAGGGAATATCAACGACTGTGTTTATACCTCTCCATCATCATAACATGAGTCTGTTCAAGGCGTCAAATCGATGTAAATAAAACTGCAATACTAAGCTTTATTCAAGTGACATAACTCGTAGACATACTCACACACAAAAAGAGTATGCACAATGTAAGAAGTTCCTTTAAAAAACTAGATATAAATGACGAGGTTACAGAATATCCGTGTTTCAAATGTTTCCAAGAAACGTTGATCGATATTGGTCTAAAATGTACAAACAAATTAAATGACCTGGTGATGTCATCGTATCGAAGCTCTCTTTCTGGTTTTACAATTACAAAAAAAAAGTATAAGAAATTAATCTTCATTCACGATTTTGTGAGATTATCATGAAAGGTTAAGACTTTGGTCGACGATTTATCAATTCTTTATTCCCTTACAAGATTATAATTTGTAGAAAGAATAATATTTTATCTTCTCTTTGATGTGAAACAAGGACATAATGGTGAATTTTTCTGAACAGGATAATAAGAAACTTTACGGACGACAACATCACATTCTTCAATTGTCATTTCGAAGCTTACTATATGATTACACACCTGTCTTATATTATGTTTTCAATTAAGTGAACTTCTACTATTCTGTTTGTTTTAATATATTCTATTCACTACGGTCCACTCAAACGAGAAGAGGTTGTTTTTATTTTCTTTTACCTTGAGCAGCTTGATTTCAGCCACGTAGTCTCAACGGAAGTTACGTAACAGTGTCATGATGTTACAAGCAAAGATGGACATCTTTCATCACGTACAACGACGTATGAAGGATCACTAGCGTTATAATTATAGGAAGGAAACGAAAATTCATGGAACAGTATAATATTTTATTTTTGAAAAAAAAAACTACCAAATTGATCTTACCTAAAGTAATCATGTCATTCCGATGAAACATATCATCTGCAAAATCATTGTGTAAATCATTCGATACCGCAGTGGCAAAAATCGTTCTACATCAAAAGAAAAAAAAAATGCAAGCAAATTTGATATGAGGCATATCTGACAGAAAATCCAGGCAGTGAATAAGAATAAAAATAAGATGTAAACCTGGACAAAAACAAAAATGAAGAAGGCGTAATTTTAGTCGAGTTGTCAGCACCAGCTCTAACAGTGCGCTATAAAATGTACTTTGTAGCGCGTAGATGTACATAGAAGTAAAATTAAGACTCTTGTAAATACACATTTGTCAATGAAATGCAAACTATAACAAACATGTTAACCCGCGCCTTAACTTGTACTTTCATCGCAATATTGCATGCTGCATGTGCAGATTAACGTGTTTAGGTGTTAGTGTCATTGTTTTAGACAGAATGGTAGTAGAAGCATCGTCTGAAATTCGTGATTATGTATAACGATGGACATCTGCGCACATTTTACAGGCTGTTTGAGTGTGTTGATTGTGAAAATAAACTGATTTTTTTTGTAACACAAACTGGCATGGAACCTGATTGAAAATTCAACAATAATTCAGTGTTCTTATCAACTTATACTGCTCTGCTTGTTTTACAAAGCAAATAGATGCATTAGTCAGAATGTCTACTATGTGGCACAGAGTTAAATTAGCGCTGTATTTCATCCATACTATATCGTCATGTACTCAATAGAGTAGTATTAGAGAATGCAGAATACTGACATTGCTTCCAATGATTGATGATTTCGTTTGTGATCTTATCTTAGCGATCAAAATGATTTCATGGCATTACTTTTGTATCTTCGTAATAATAAATGATGTAATGCAAGTGCATTTTGGGCTGTTGCTAATCGTCATTGATTCCCGATGCTTTCCCAAAAGAGCTCAGAGAGAGAGAGAGGGAGAGAGAGAGAGAAAGGCAGGGGGAGTTTGATATGTTTTAAACTTCCACTAGTTATGTGCGAAAGTTATCCGGTTTTATCCATCTGAATAACTCCATGCACTTACTTGCGGTGAAACAGGCTGTCAATAACTATGACCCTTTCAGCATTTACGCAACAGAGCCACAAGAGGGCGTTGCATCGTATTATCGTGTCGGAGTGAAGACGCCTCAGGAGCCGATAGCCTAACTCCGCGTCAAGCATGACTCAAGAACATATCCTGCATTAACAAGAACATCAAGAATAATCAAGTAGCCAAGAATCTTTTTAAACCGACCCGTATACTGTTTTGTTTTTCTTTTAGAAGAGTCTAATTGTACTGTTCGAATGTATATACCTTCCTTGATTATCCCATATATTACAAAATATGACCGTCGCGTATACTGTTTTGTTTTTTATCTCGAAAATTCTCGTCGTGCTGTTCAAATGCCATCCTTGATTATCCCTGTATTGAAATACATCTAGTAAAGTACGCGCTCACTAAGCCAATGGTCAGTGGAATATTTAAGGGAAGGACTCGTGAACATTGTGTAAGTATTTAATAGCATACAACACAATCCTAGTAGCATACAGCTCTTCATGAAGTTAATGACATGATTATCCCCTACAAGCCACTAACGTACCGAAATCGGAAAGGAAGGTAGCGAGAATAGGCAGTGACCAACAAGAAGAGATAAAGTTTTCCGGAAATTCATGATAAAGGTGTGTGTGTGTGTGTGTGTGTGTGTGTGTGTGTGTGTGTATGTGTGTGTGTTGGTGTAAACATAATACAGTACGTCTGTGTGCGTGTGTGTGTGTTTTCGTGTATACATTATACAGTACGACTGTGTGCGTGTGTGTGGGCGTGTGTTCGTGTATATATGTGCGTGTGTGTGTGTGTGTGTGTGTGTGTGTGTGTGTACATCGGTTTGTGTATGTGTTTGTGGCTGTGTTTGTATGCATATGTGTGTTGTGAATATGTTATCTGTGGGATGTGATTAACCTGTTCATTTCTCTGTAAACCTGATCGGTTTATCTTCCCAGTATCAAGGGATGCATCTACAGTTTTAAGGATTTTGGACCACAGACAAATATTTGATAAAGTTATTTCGAGAAGCAATTCTGAATTTAGCCGGTCTTTCAAGAGTTATTTTGAGCGTTTCTATTTACACTCCTTAATTGTGATAAAGAAAACTCTTGCAGAATTCGGGAGGGGGAGGGGGACTAAGGTATACGATATACCGCTCAACCTGTACATCTGATGCTTTAGCACATTGACTACTTAATTAAAGGTACAGTTTACCTTTGGGAGCAGTGATTTAAAAAATGTTCGAGATGTCACATTTGATGCATAAGTGTGTTGGCCAGTTGTATCACAAAACATCCTACCATTTACAAATTTTGCGATAAAGCCTAAAATGTAAGGTGATACCTCTATTTTTTTCAATAAACCATAGCTGTAGGCGGTTAAGTTCAAAAACATTTTCATTATAACTATTGTTCACATTTTGTATATTTAACTGTACTTAACAGTAATCATACTGATTTAGTTTTTACATTAGTTGTTTCCATCCCTAACTCACATTTTTGAACTTTTTGAAGCTCTAAAGCTGGGGTTTTAGTTTCATCTGCAAATAGTTAATTATGCCTTAAAAAGGAGCAAGCTCTTCAGTAGATGCTGCGAAAGTTGTGACTTAACCCGTTCAGGACGGACTGATTTTACTACAACACACATTTCCTATAGACACCTGCCCGAGCATACTCGGGACTCGTCCTCAACGGGAATGACCAGTCGAATGAATTCATTTACCTCGATGGAGTAAAGTTCGCAGTGCAGTCATTGTCTGTAGCTATGAGAAATGTAATTGTGTCCACATATTTCCTCATCACTTTCAATGCCCATTCTATAAATGAACTAAAAACTATTTTAAATTTTTAATTGTTTTGCATAAAATTGATTTTCTCATGTATCATACCGCACTTACTGTCTTTTGTTTAATGTCGATGATATCGCAGAGCCGAATGAAATGCTTTAAAACGTTTTTATATGTTATCATTATTCCACATTTGAAATCTAATCAAATTTTACTTATCGCATTTATTCATGACAAAACTTTGTGACTGTGTTAACATGTTTCCATCATGTCAGAACGGCAAACGAGCAAGATAACGGAATTTTCTCCAAGTTATGGAATTACAAACTTTGCGAAATTTAAGACGAAAGAGACATGGTCTTCGCCTGCTATTAAATGGCGTGGTGAACAATCTCGCACAGATAACAAAAACTCCACTCAGTTGTCCGCTAAAGTAAGAATGTCGTCAAAAGACGAGCGCTCAGTTGAGTCAGTAATTTGTGCTATCAGTTATTCACACTCGGTACACAAAACTTCGAGTAAGTATCCTAGAACACAATGGAGCGGGGTATTAGCTGGTAACGGAGCATGCGCCATTTACCATACCTAAAAACTTCGCCTCCCAAGAAGCGATGCACATTGCATGGTCATCGTTTATTCACGTATAGTTGTGAAGCTGAGAACGTGCGTGTTGGAATCCAACATCTCCAAGCACTCACAGAAGTTTCACGTTTTTCTGAGACTGCAGCAAAATGGCGTCCACACCGGAGATTGACATCTTCTGCAAGACCCAGGAGTACAAAGGGATGACCTTGATGGCCATGCAGATGCCTGAGATTTTTGAGGCCCTTCAGCAGTGGGAGCCACGAGATGACGACGTCTATGTCGTCACATACCCCAAGTCGGGTAAGGCTCTTCTCTCCCTTAATTCCTCCATCCTTCTCCCTATACCCCCTTTCTCTCTCATTATACGCAATCATGATCATTCTGAGTATATATAGACCAATGTAGCTCATACAGTCTCATACTATAACATTTATCGCCGCAAATTGTACTTCAACAACGAAATGAACTCTTCAGTAAGGAAAGTAAAGAAAGAACCCAAATGAACTGGAACAGAGAAGAGAAAGTGGACTATGAAGGTCCAATGCCCACGAAACACTTTGACCAAAGCGGTCTTCCGAATCAGGCTTGTTAACCACAGTGAAGACAATCTGATCATTGTAGATTTGCCATAATCCTTTTTTTTTTCTGGTAATGTGAGAGTTCAAATTCATGAAATTCTTTTTCATGCAAATGATTGACAAATTGCCCTACATCGACGCAATGAATTAAGCACTGAATTGCACTCACTTAAGCGCTTAATTTCGTCAATGTAGGGCAATTTGTCATTGAGAGAGTTGCCATAATCTTCCTCTTTTTTTTGTAATGTGTGTTAGGGGCGGATCCAGGAATTTCGTAAAAAGGGGGGGGGGGGCATTCAAAAATCATGGAAGGGCGCAGCCCTCCCCCTATTTTTTCTTTTCATTTCCTATGTTTATACAAACGTGAAAGGGCTTATGAGTTTGAGTTTGAGTTTATTTTATTTCACCACGGGAAACAGAATATGACTTAGCTGGAGAATCGATGGGACATTCCTTGGAAAATTGATATAATAGATTATTCTTTCAGAGCGCCTTTTTGTGATAAAGACAGGGTAAAGTCACACAGGGTTAACACGACGCGACCCCGAGTATAGAGATCTCACATTCTGGTGAATGAGAGAAGTCAGTTTTCAACTTGGGGAAAAGAACTATACGTGTACTTTGATCGCAAAGAGCGGCAGTATTCTTCTGTGAAAGCAGGGAAGTGGATATACCTCCCTGATGAAAGTAAATCGGTGGTGTTCGGCATACACGTCCTTATGCCTCGCTGGTCTTGCGTAATAAGTACATGTATTTGTATCAGCCAGTGGCCGTTACACTCTATGTAAGCTCTCCCTTATCACCATGCTTACAGCCCCAGAACTTACGGCGTTGAGCACTATAATAAAGAGACAGACCCTATACTTCGATGTACAGTTTATAAATTTGGGGTTGTTTAGCATGGGTACTGAACTGACAACTCACAATTTTGCTTGAAATATGACAGAATTACTGTCCTAAAATGGCATAATAGTTCCTTTAGGTTAATTTTGATGCCCAGGTGAAAATACTGTCAGTGAGCTCTTAAACGGCTTTTTTTGTAATACTCTCCAACTCTATACTTTGCTGAAATAATTACAACCACATTTTGTTTCGTCAGAAATGATACTCCGAAGCACATCCCCTAGATAAAAACAAAAATGAACAAACAAGCAAACAAACATGCACTGGCCTCACTTCATGTTAAAGTTGATACGTATAAACGAGAAAAATGTACAGATTTCTTTCTAAAAATTCTTTGGAAATCTCTTTTGGAAATCTCAGGTTTTATATATTTTCATGGAAAGTTTTTATAGCTTCTATGCACATGTAAAATAGATTGGATAATGATGTCAAGTTTTTCAGTTTTCCCAGTGACCTCCACAAACTTTTCACTAAATTGATTGTTTTACGTGAAATCTAATAGAAAACGTATATTATATATATATTGAAATGTATATAAATAGAAATATATATAAACATATATTATGTTTTCGCAATACACCCCGTGATTAATTCAAGGTGGGAATCGGTCTTAAAAGACCAACAACATGCACAATCTTTCTCTGGTAATTTACGTTTTCATGTTTATTAACATTTAAGCCCGGTGGGAAAATGCTATCATGGAACTTTTATGTTTTCAATGCCTCGTCCCTGCCTGTGGGAACTGTACACCAAAGTAACACATTTATAGGGACTGAGGTGGTGTACCCCATGCTTGGTGTATCTTCGTCAATCTCTCTCATTGTCGAGGCTGGCGGTAGATTTTACTCAAATGGAAATTAATGCATACCTGGAATCTTCTTATCTCAAAGATGTGTTTTGAATTAAGTAAACTTATCATCATTGACACGGACATATAAGAATGTAAAAGGTGAGAAAAAGAATTGTAAAATTAAATTGATGAAATCTCTTGAATCAGATCGTCGTTTAAGACACATGTACAATGTTTTCTGATCTACTTAACCCATTATCTGCCAATGAGTCCAGTGTTCCCAAATTTCCCACACATAGATGGACAGGATGTCAATGCGGCGCACAGAGGGCTAATTGTACAAAAGCAGATATACCAACGTGGTCACGTTTATATAGGTCATTTTTATCTGATTTGGCACACATATCTTATGTAATGTCTTAGGATCTGGTATAGTGTGTGTGTGTGTGTTTGATCGGTTAAAGGGATAGTATAGTATTGGTGGAGATGAGGATTTGGCTTTTAACTTTTTGCGAGACACCAAGGAACCAAATTGTACAGAGCATACCATCTTAAGAGGAATTCAAAGTTTGCTTGTTGAAAATCGGTTTTGGAATGGCTGAGTCATCTAAAAACAAAGTAAAAGAAAGCAATCGTAATAAAAGATGGGTCCCACCTTTCATTAGGACCGCTCTGTTTTGGATATCTCAGCAATTTGAAAACCAATTTTCATCAAATAAACGGTGAATTCCTCTTGGAATTACATGCTCTTTCATATTTCATAAGGGGTTTCTCGTTATCTCACCAAAAATGTTAGAAACGTGAAGTTAGGTCTGAACCAAAACTATACGATCCCTTTAAGTGTTCATGTTTGAACAGTTGACCATCGTTTGTTTCGTATTTCCTTATCTCATGATAAGAGTCACAAACATTCCAAATAAGGTATGGTTTCAGAGTCAAACACAAACATAGCTGCATGGAAGATACCATGTGACCCTGACGATAGCAAGGCGTACAAAACACCAACCATTCAGCCCAATTCCATAATAAGAATTTTTGGTGTGAAATATCATAATGCTGTACGCACATAAACACGGATATGGGTAGGCGCATAAAATATCCACATAGGTACACAATGTTTACGCATGCATACACACATACATACTCTTGCAGATAAAAAACAAAACAAAACCCAACAACACTTGTATACCTGCACATATTACACGCATTTTACAGACATGTAAATATTCTGTCCCATTCAATATGAACACATACAAATTCACTGTCAGATGATAAACTCTACAATCGGAGAACATGTGGAACACCAAGAAACAAGGTATTGGAATTGTCTTTATTTTCTTTATCATGGCAATATAGGGACACACTGGATCTTCGAGATCGCCTCGCTAATCATGAACGACGTGCAAGTTGACAAGATCGACCGCTCACACATGACGTACGCCTTAGACCTGGCTCTGGCGTCTACCAAGGATGGTACCACAAAAGTGATCCCGGGTTACAAGGCCATGGAGAGCTGGTCCTCACCACGTGTTATGGGCACACACGTCCCTGAGGAGTTCGCGCCAGAGCAGCTCAAGAAAGCTAGGGTAAACCAATGTTGAAATCAGGAACTAAGTTTGACATAAAGTTTCCATTTATGCACTTCATCTTGTACATCAGATTAATCAAGGCGTTTTGTTGTTTTTTACCCCTTTTAGTTTGCGATAGCTGTGCACTCAAATTCGTCTATAACTTCCAAAAGTTTGTTGTTGTTGTTGTTGTTGTTGTTGTTGTTTTGTCATCATTCAAAAGCTAAGTGAAAAGGAAGATCTCAGTTTGATAGAATTAAAATGATGACCGTTTAAAGATCGTATAGTAAGCTGTTTGTAAGATCAATCGGGACCCTGAACATGGTGTCATATTCAACCTTTCTTACTTTTCATCACAAGTACTAACTTATCTTCTTATATCTATCAACCATTTTAATCAATTAATCATTTGAGTGGAAGGCTATGAAAAGTTATGAATCATAAATAACACACGTCATTACAATCACCCCTAGTCAATTTTGCTGTTCAAAAATTATAATATCGAAGACAAATGATTTATTGAGAAATTCCATTCTCTAAATTAATTCATGTCCAGATCCTATTAGCATATAAATGTTAACAGCATAATCCATTACACGGTTATAACTTCGTCTTTGCCCCCAGATCATCTATTTCTCTCGCAACCCGAAGGACGTGGCGGTGTCTTACTTCAAATTCGCTGAGCCAGCGATGCCCCCGGAGATGGAGGGTTGGAAAGGCTTCGTTCCTTTCTTCTTGTCTGACAAAAGTAAGCCTAAAAGTTTCGGCAACTCAACTCAGTTCAATTCAATAAGCTCGACGTATTCATATACACGTCTGCAAACATTTTTAAACATTTTTGAATGGGGAAAAAAGTCGAGGAAATTAGTGGGGTATTTTTTCAAACAGAAGTAGGAATTTTGAAAGCCGAAATATTGAATTGGAAGCATAACCATTTTTTTTTACTGCGTCAAAGAGTAGATATCCCGACTGAAACTGGTATATAAGTTTCTTCCGCCACAATGTTTAGTTGAGATAACAGTGTTGTGATAAAGAGTAGATATCCCGACTGAAACTGGTAAGTTTCTTCCGCCACAATGTTTAGCTGAGATAACAGTGTTGTGATAATAAGAAAATTATAGTCTATGGCCGCATGAGTATGAGATCAGAGATAACCAGAGTTAATAGAGTTCTCTTTAAAATCAAAGAGACAACCAAAATGAAAAGTTCAAATGGAATTTTTAGCCTTCAAAGTGTGATGGTTGTTTACGTGTTGTAATTTCTGCATTGTACAGTAGAGCAAAGTTTACACGTAAACCATTCAGAACACATAGTTATGTTTTACGGACCTATAACGCATCGAAATTATCAATTTTACTAAGATCTAACCGATTGGGCCATGTATTCTTCAGCAGAGCATTGCTCTCGTCAACATCGCTTGGTCTGTCTTTATGATTTCAGTCCATTAGAATATCAGTGATTTTGTTTAAAATTCTATTTGTGTTTGTAGTGTTTGGTGGGAATTGGTTCCGACACGTCAAGGGGTGGTGGCAGCACCGTGATGCTCCAAACATTCTTTTCTGCAAATACGAAGATTTTCACAAGGTAAGTCGTGATCAATAATTAATCAATATCAATAGTATTGACACATCTAATCAAGAGAGACTTAACTACTATTCTCCTTAGAACTTTTCGCCGACTTTTTGATGCCTTTTTTGTTTTGTTTTGTCTTTTCGGGTCAAAGTTATGACGCCCAAGAATCACCATTGCTGAGATTAACGGTGAAACATCTGTGTCTGCATCCAGTTTAAATAGTCCAATTTCGATATGATTTATTTCTTGATGAAGTTTGTACAGAAATTGATTTCTTATCGTTGTTTGCATTTGCCCTGAGTTGTTTTCAGCAGATTTGGAGTTTCCATTTCAACGGCTTAAGGCCACCACACCGGAAATTCGTCAGGGTGGTTAATCATCTATACCGGATCTAAGAATAATGTTTCTTGAACCAATACGTATTCATCACCAAAATCTGTACAGAGGAATTGTCAAAGGCGCTTTGATACAATTCATTTAATTCCATCACTATCCATTTAATCATATCTATCCTTCCGAAATGGCTTACTGTTTACATCCATGTTTTCGCGTTTGGCATCCCCATTCCTCCAACTTTGATCTTTTTCTCCCCAAGGACCTCCGGGGGAGCATTAAGCGAGTGGCGAACTTCCTGGGCCGCAACCTGACCGAAGAACAGCTAGACAAGATGGTGGAGTTGACGGAGATGAAAGGAATGCAGAAAACGTACCAGAAGATAGAAGAAACTATGGGTGAAGACGGCAAGGCGGTCACAAGATTATTCGGACAACTTCCCTATCTCAGGAAAGGTAACAGGATTCACTCTTATGTCGACTGCATACAAACATGTTTACGAAACCATACTTGTCAACACTGGTAGATTACTATACATAAGCATTGTCCGACATTGAAAAGCAGGATGTATAAATCACACTCCTCCCCGTCCTATACATGACGATTGTATAGACTTCAGGAGAACAGACCGAATCTTTTGTCCAAAATGTGATTTAGGATCCTAAAGCTACCCACTCATGGGAACGGTTCTGGCAACAAAATTGCTATACATGTTAAAAGCCTAGTTTTTTTGGAAAGGAGATGCTGTTTTTGTTGTTGTTATCGTTCTTGTCGTTATGAATACCTTTAAAACGAGTGGTTATTAAGAATAGAACTGAGGTGCTATTCGATCTATGTTGTTTTAAAAGATATTGTCATAGTATTTTGTTGTCAGTATTATCAACGATGATGGCGCCCTATCTGCACTAAACGTCAGCATTGTTCAACTAATGATAATAATGACGCTGCCTGTTTCATGCCTGAAAATGTCGTCGTATTTATATAGTTTTTCAACATATATTTCACCCCTTGTCTCTTGGCAGACATTTCGAGTAAATTACAAATTAAGAAATTAGTACAGTCTAGCCAATCACAATATACTGTAATATTTATTGTAGTACATGTATTTCTGATCCGTCGGAGTAAAAAGAACATCAGAAGCATCATACACTGTACCAAGAAAGTCAAAGTGTTCGGACTAAGTTTTAGTGTTCGTTATATGAATATTTTTATAGAATAAACCAACGTCCAATAAGTCGTAAATATTGTCCTACGTTTCCACCTTAGCTTTGAGCTTCTTTCTTCAATCGCTTGTTTTTGTGCTCATTTTGTTTGTTTACCTGTTTCCCTATTTTCATTCAAAACGTTCCATGTGAGACCCAACGATGACATCATGTCCATGATGCCCTGAGGATTTGGGAGACTAATTTTCTCTTTAGAATACCGTGATTATAATAAATAAAAATTAAATACTCCTAATTACCTACCATGAGACTAAGAATAAGACTATTAATGTATTTGTTCTTGCAGGCAAAGTGGGTGGATGGAAAGATCACTTCACTGTGTCACAAAACGAGCAATTCGAGCAAGTCTACGCCATGAATATGGAAGGTTCTGGGATCGACTTCGAATTTGAAATATAAACCAAGTAGGGTCTATAGACTTCCTCAATGATACTTTTTACCGATTATGTAACTACACACTGACATACACGCACAAACATACACGCACACACGCTCACACGCACACACACTCACACACACACAACACACGCACACACACACGCACATTTCAACAGCTAAATATGCACAATGATGAACAACATAATTATTATTTATACGTACACAATGTCCCTGCACAAACCTTCAGAATGGCTAGAAAGGAACATCGTTTAAAACGTCAGCGTAAGGCAGACCATTTCTCACTGGAAACAGGGCATGAAATATAAGTATAAAGCTTCTATAAATAAAAAGGAAATATAGATTTCTGATTACATTTCATGCATATCTGTTATGGAGGGAATGTAATACAAACTTATGTGTAAGTTGCCGTATTGCCAATTGTGTGACCAGTAAGAGACGGTGATCACCACATATTCGACCTCGAACTCGTACTTTTTGCTGCTGCCAAGGATGTTGTCACCTTCTGTTTTTTAACACTCAATTCTTAATGTTATGTAGTTTTTTCAGGAACTCTCATAGCGCATTGCTATCATTGACTACTGTAAGGAACTTCATTTTGACCAAACCTGACAAATTATAAAATGATACAAAAATACACATCAAAAGCCGAACGAAACGTCGCCATTCTTCACCTACTCGACCAGTCGCCTCAAATATACAGTGACACTCCCATCAGTACATGGTATAGCAAGCTGATACCCATAAACGGTTGTTGATGTAGAAACCTTTAGCCATCAGGGATTGAAAGTCAACCTTTCGGGGATCTTTAACGTACAAAGAGTGATGTCATTAACATAGATTTGATACTTGTGGGGCAAGAGGGTCTCAGGTACAAGCATAGATTTGATTCTATGAGCTAAGTGTCTTTTCTTTATAAATTATGCCTCGACATTGTACATAAATGTATCTCAGTAATACAGTATTTACTCAGATAGTTATGTTAGATGATATTATTACAGGTGTTGTGTTGATATGCAGAAAACTGATCCATGTCATGTTGAGCACTCAATTCGCGATGTTAAGGAAATCTTTATTCCTATTGTGATGAAGACTAACTTACTCACTACAACAGAGTCTATTTCCTCACACACACTATGATAGAATAAACAAACAGACAAATAAACAAACAAACAAGGAAATCAGATGCTCTCATCATATTGATAATTAGAGCAAGTCGCAATGCATATACACAGTGTAACTATATTCATGTTATTCTTACCATTGACGTTATTTCTAATAAAGTTGTTTTTTTATTCATTACCATCAGTGTCACTCTTTGACATTTTTACTATTCATGCAGCAACAGTTGTGATTGTGGTGATGATGACTGAGGGTAAAATTATTTTTGCTGTGTGTTGGTTAGAATTTAGGACTCATTGACACTGCCACGGTTGTAACTGTTCCGTGCCACTTTGTTCAAATTTGTAAAAACCTGTTTTTAATAAGGCTTGTGTCAGTAAATCTGAAAGAAAGATAACCCCATCTGTTATGTTCTGTGTTGAGGGTGTCTTCTGCAAAGATAATTTTGACGCATTGAGAAGGTGACTATATCATCTCGTGGTTATCCAGCATGGACTACGCAACGAGCAGCGGATGGGGCAAGATCCAAGAACCCCAAAGGGATAAAAGGAACACTCCGAAGCATCGGGTAGTTCTGTCCTTTGTCAATATACGATATCATCACACATTCGACAACTATTGGACATTAGTGTTACTTTGAGCAGCCCAAAAGTAAACTGGTTTATCCAAGGGATAAATCACCATGAGAAGAAAAGACATACAGAATAACCTGCACTGGTTGTGACAATTATTATCTTGTCAAGACATGAATAACGCTGAAGAATAGCGCTAAAGAACACAAAAGGGCCCTCAGATTCAACGATTCAGCTCACTTTGCAATGAATGTAAACGATATATCCTCTTAGTTGGGGGCGCAAGGGATTTTTGGTTCAAATTTTTCCAAAAGCGCCAAAATTTGGCACACATGTAGCCCAAACCATACTATCTCGATTTTTGATGGGCGCCAAGAAGGGCGCCCTCTGGGGCGGCCATATTGACAAAATCCAATATGGCCGCCATATAGGTTTAAAGGTCACTTCCATTTGAAGACATCTAAGGGTTACAATCATTTAAAAAGTCAGATTAAGAGGTTTTCTGGGTCAAGGAATTCGAATCTGAAGTTGTTTTTATGGTCTGAAGTCAATTTTTCCTTGTAAGGTCACCTTAAGGTCATTTAGGGGTCAAGCCATTGTATTCATAACAGTTTATTGAAAAAAATGGCTTGCCCATGGTCAATATTCCAGGAATGCCAGCCTTAGTAATAGAATTGCAGTTGTCGACGGCTGAAAAAAGGCATATTTCTTGTGAAGGGCGCCCTCCGGGGCGGCATATTTGCAAAATCCAATATGGCTGCCACCTACGTTTAAAGGCCAGTATAACAATTAAAAACCTTTGAAGTGTTACAATGATTTGAAAAGTCAGTTTTAGAGGTTTTATGGGTCAAGGAATTCGATTCTGAAGTTGTTTTTATGGTCTGATGTCAACTTTTCCTTATAAGGTCTCCCTAAAGGTCATTTGGGGTCAAACCATTATATTCACAATAGGTAATTTAGAAAATGGCTTGCCTATAGTCAATATAGGAGGAATGCCAGCCCTGTTAATAGAATTGCAGTTGTTGAGGGCTGTGGGAGAAGGAGAGGTGGGCTTTCTCACGATTAACATCAATGTATCTGCTTTCGTGTTAAGATTTCAAATACTAGGTATACACTCATGAATTATAATAAGAACCCCTTTCTGAGAGTTATTAGGTTTAAGGGATCTTACTCAGATCCCTATTTCACAATTAAATTTGAAAACTTGGCAACCCTTCGATTTCATTTTTAATGATTACTTACGGGATTTTTTTTCTGCATCATTTCAATTATGGCCTTTTATAATATGGCTATAAAAGCTTTGAAGTGCGGTTCTGTCCAAAGCTATGGAATATCATAGTTCATGTCACAATCATTCCATTAATTATTTTTGTATTACAGGCGCTAAGACGAAATGTCCTCACCGATTGGTCATATTTGCGGAATTCAATATTTGCATTTGCTTTAATGACAGCCGAAAGAGCTAGTTAGAATTATGGGTAATGCCCTTTCAAAGAGTTTTCAAGATTCGATTATTGGATTATTATTTTCATCTTCATCTGAAAGGAATATTACCGGCGTCCTTGACGTTGCCATTAAAAAGAGAAGTGTTTTTATTTCTCTGTTGCAGTTCAGGGATCTTCAATCAAAATATAGATATTCATAATTCAGATTCAAATTCAATGGAATAATAATTATAAAGATCACTCCTAATCTGGATGAAAAAAGAAAAAACTGTCATGTTTAAGAGAGTTTTTAGTACATCAGGTTGGCATCAATTTGCTATTTTCGAACTTGTGTAAGAAAGTTCGATTCTAAAGCCCTTATAGGAAATTTTATGTGCCTTCACAGCTAAATATGCCGTCCAGAGAACATGACGGTCCTGGTGACGCCATGTAGGGAACAAGCATATTTCACAGGTGCCACAGTGACACCATTAACAGAGTACAGATTAGATATGCTATAGTACAACTTTCATGACACCTTCGATAGGGTCTGCTAAGATTCTATCCAAAGTGCTTGGACGCAAATTGGTATGATATCACAAGACTTTATAAGTTGGTATCTCGTTGGTCTGACGACTATAGGTTGCAACTCTACTCTCCGCAACATCTCTACGACGCACGTCTCCTGGAGACGAGCCCAATCTCCAGGATTCGCAGGAGAATCGAACATTTTCGATTTTTGAAGAGACTATTTCCGTCTTCCAGCTTGTCTCCGAGACGTCTCTGCGAGGTCTCCATCACTGTGGCCATGTCGTGGGGACTAAATTTGTCTGCAACATCTTCGAGATATCCCCGCATCTTGTGGAGACCGTAATAACAGAATGGCGACGAAAGGGAGAAGTCGCTGAGAAAAAACGTGTCTGATAAGTCCCTGCGACTGCAAAAGCCGTGCCAACATCCCCGTGACTTCCAAGCAAATAAGTTGTCCCTTTGTTTGAAGACGTCCGTCTTGGACGTCGCCCTGAAAATCGCGTTAGTTGTGACAGTGAAAATAATTTCTGCGAGACGCTGGCATTGCGACAATGTCTCCTCCCGTCAGATAGGCCCTCAATCCCCTCCCCCTTTAAGTTTGCAGCAATATCAAACTACTGACCATGGCTCGTCTGACACGTGCTCTACATTGTGCATTTTCACCTTCATTCATTCATTCATTCATTCATTCATTCATTTCATTATTTTTTCCCATTTCCATGTTTTCCACCTCCCAATGCATGCCTTGAAACAGCTGTGGTGCAGAAGAATGAAATTTGGTACTGAAGCATTGCGGAGAGTGGTTGCGATAGCACTAGTAATTGCCATGTACCTATGCCATCTTTCCTCCAACTCCACTCCCTGAAGTCAGGGATCACATCATGACCTATGCTGTCATGATTCCAGTAGAAACTCACTTGCAGCAGCACTCATCTTCGAAATGTTGATACAGCGCCGCTTGAGCAGATAAGGTGGTTTCTGATGATCTGCTCCCACGTTATGGCGAGATGATGCCTACCCTCGTTGACGCTGGCCGCCCCATAAACCTTGTTGCTCATCAGTCCTTGCTGGACATGAACACGATTATTTAAGTAGTTAATGTGTCAGTGAGCTCTGGTGTGCTGACCCATACTACTTAGGCATTTTGCATGCCACATCAAAGCAAGTCTGAAGTAATGTCGCACCTTGTCAGTGCCTGATGTTGGGCTCTGGAAGAGAGGTTTGCTGTACAAGAAAAAACGGAAAAGTCCTTTATCTTTTCAATACCACGACCCACCCGTAACTCCCTCAGATCAAAGGGATTAAAAAAAAAAGGAACCGTACCGAAAATATGATGTTATGCTCATCCGTGCAATTGTATACTGTTTTCAGAAAATGCTTTCAGAAAACATGATGTCATCCTTTGTAAGGATATCTTTGCGTATTAGATCGCATCTAAGTTGTTGAGGGGCTGAGGGGTTGTGAGATCACAATACCTGTTGGATATTTCCGTCTCGAATCAGGTGCTCAGGATGAGTTGTCCGTCCCATTTATTCTTGGATATCTGTGCGCTGATAAACGAGGGCAGTTCTTTATTTTTCAATCTTAATTTTCAGGAAGCCGCTACGCTCTTCCAATCATAATTTGAGATTTGAGTGGTGCCATCACCATCTCTTGTCAGAGGACTGCACAGCGTTGCTGCGCAAAAATGTTAAGATTATTTTCTTCAGGATCAGTATCCCATACAACATCAATAGGTGTTCAGTTTCCCTAGTCATTTGCGCTTTCAGTAAAGAAACGGTTTCGTTTGATAAAAGGAGAATAAAAAAAGAAAGATTAAAATTGTCTTCACCCGCTCTGATAAGATACTGCCATTAAAGGACTTTAATGATCGAATTTAATAAACTGCACCTAGAACACTGGTCTGACCTGGATTGAGGAGCTCGATTCTCTGGAAGCTTCGGCCATTGCTTCCTTCACTGAAGAAGCAGACGCTGTCTTGTCACGGGAGAGCAGGCATACACCAATTTCAGCAGGAGGAGAATCATATCGCTTGCCAGCTGGAAAGTTATATAACTGACCATGAAAGGTGGCTCAGTCGGTAGCGTATGGCTCGCGGTCTAAAGACTTGTGTTCCGGCGCGGGTTCGAATCCCACTTATCTCAAGTCTAGCTGAGCAATGGTGTGTGTTGTCATACCGTCCCCTCTAGTAGAGGCACAGCTCTTTGCACCTCATTACTTGGATATAAAAAGTGGCAGTCCCTTGTGTGAAAGAATCCCGAATCGGCATTCCGTTATCGGAAAACTCAAGGTGCATAAACCGGTTAAGTGGTCCACCCCATAGTACATACAACTGACCAGCAGATAGTTGGATACGGGCCATCCAGCTTTCTCGTCAGAAGGAAAAACGAAGACAAAATAAGATTAGGCGTGTTTATTACCCTCTTTGCCATTGCACCCTGATTCGGCACCTTGGAATAGGATGGCGACCGTATTTAA
The DNA here is from genome assembly GCF_040938485.1 of Diadema antillarum. Taxonomy (NCBI): domain Eukaryota; kingdom Metazoa; phylum Echinodermata; class Echinoidea; order Diadematoida; family Diadematidae; genus Diadema; species Diadema antillarum. The sequence goes on along the minus strand of NW_027271689.1, from coordinate 217,440 downwards.
GCATTTACTATATGTATATATATATGAAACAAAGAAAGGAAAAACTGACCAGAAGCAATTGATGAATAGTGAAACTTTGAGCAAAGAAACAGAGAAAAGAAAACGAAACCGATGGAAGCCCGTTTTCTGTGCTCAAAGATTTCAATATACATATATATATATATATATATATATATATATATTTATATATATATCTTTAATATATTTTTTCATTTATTTGTCATAATCATTATTGATATGTAGGGGGGTGGAACCGCTCTTGGCCCTAATTGACCATGGAAGGAGTATGGAAAAGATGACAAATGGGACAAAATAGGGGTACCAGTGAATTGCAGTTGAATGCTCACAGACGCCATTTCGAAAAATGCACAAAATGCCTGATTTGACCCTTATTTGACCTTGAAAGTGACCTTGAGAGGTGATAGTGACCTTGAATTGCAGAAATGCTATTTAGAATCACATTCTCTAACCCCGTAAAATTTTCCACATGGGATTCATAACATTAATCAACCTTTTCAATTTGTATCTGCAGTTGACCTTTAACCCGGATGGCGGCCATATTGGATTTCACCAATATGGCGGCCCCAAGGGTTTTTAGTCTTGGCGCCCATCAAAAATCGAAAGAGTATGGCACAAGGGACCTATGAGCCAAATTTGGTGCTTTTGGAAGAATCTGAACCAAACGACCCATTTTGAGCCCTTAGGCCCCCAACTATCTGGCGTAATTACACATATAGAAAAAGATAGAAAGAGAAAGAGATGGAGAGAGAAAGGGAGAGAGAAGGGGGGGGGGGGGGGAGGGAGGGCGAGAAACATAGAACGAATCCCATGCTATGGACTTTTAGGTCGAAACTACTTTTACATACGGCACTCAACTGGGCCGGTTCAGTGCCGTGAGTCGCCCGCCCTCTTTCGTCGATGGACATGAATGATTTTGAGCCTGCAAGAAGAGTTGCTGAGAGCCGGACAAACGTATGATCAATTGCATACAAATATATTGGCATTAATCTACTGTTCCTTGAGATAAGAGGAAAATCAAAAAAGACGCTCTGTCATGGATTCGAAATGCACCTAATTTCTAAAATGTGTATACCCTTGTATTATAATGCAAATTATAATCTTAAAGAAGAGAAATTTTGTCTCATTTCGTAATTACAAGAAGCAACATTTTTTTTTTTGCCCTCGAAATATTTATCATCAGCCTTAGATAGATGTTAGTTGTTTTTTTTTTACAAGAGTAAGCAAAACCAACAAGATACTTCTCTTATCGGTGAATTAATCTTCTAGTTGGTATAAACATTGCAAATAAAAAAGAGACGAGAGTCAGGAAAATCTCTGACTTTTTCACTCTTTTCTAATCTAGAAGATGACAGAACACATGCAGGTTGTGAGGAATGGGGTCAATCAAAACAGTTACTTCAAGTGTTCACATTTCATACATAATTATAACACCCATACTGCCATATTTGCAAGTTTCAATAATTAGAAGGAACCAATGCAATGTTTTATGTTCTGTGAATATAGATATTAGACTGGATGAAAAATTAAATGGAAAGCATATTATCTTCTCACACTTCAAAAGGAATACATTAGGACAAACTGTAATTTGAAAACCATGTTGTTTCCCAAATGTGCTTTAAGTCATGTTATTAGGAAAATGACTGGTCCATCCCCATCTTATCTGGCTGGACCTATTCAGGGTCCAAGAGATGTCGAGTTATTCCAAAGGGTCCCAATGAGTGCCTTGCCAGAACAATGTAAATTTCTATTATGCCCTATCATCTCTCTATCCTGTACAACCAAGCTGCATTTGTATTTTGTGTAGATAACCAAAACATACCATTACATAGGGCGGTGAGATGGCTCAGTCGGTATAGCGCGTCTGCCTCCAGATCCAAAGGACACCGGTTCAATTCACTGAGGTTAGCTACCGTCCCCTCCCTCGGGTATAGGACATAAAATGGGTGTGTGTGAGAGCAGGGAGGTGGAAAGAGAGAGAGAGAGAGAGAGAGAGAGAGAGAGAGGGAGAGAGAGAGAGAGAGGGGGGGGAGAAAGAGTCGCAACTGATGCGGTAAAAGATCCCGTTTAATTACATTCATGGCAAGGAGCAGTGTGAACAACGCGGTGATCCCTATGAAGTGGTCCTGCCTCACATCCAACTGGACCCCATGGAAGATCAGCTGAGTGCAGCTGACTGTAGACAATGCAGTCATCTTCTCAGATGGAAAATGAAACAAACAAACAAACAAACAAACAAGCAAAGAAACAAACAAAAAATTACTTTTGGGGGTTTCACCCTGGTTTCAACTTCCTGAATCAATTTTTACCATTCATAAGGCAGCAGGATTGCCTCAAGGACCCTCAACGATGCAAAAGTTGAATCAATTTCGCTTGTTCGTTTTTCCAAGAGATATATATATATAATTTTGACACAAGGCAATATTAGAAAAATCAGATTTGGGTTACCATTTTGAGAGCAATCTTGAATATTTCGAATTCCTCGAGGATGCAAGAGTTGCAAATTTAAGATAGAGTAGAGCCATTGCAAAAAAAGAAATTATGGAAATTCAAGTTTTTATCATTCATTTTGGCGGCCATCTTGAATCAAAATCTGACTTTGGAACGCAGAATTTAATCTTATGTTCTGCTGATTATGTTGATTTTGTAATATTGGTATTCACCATTATGAAAATTATGGAAATTTCATTTTTTGACAATTTTTCACTATTTATAGAAATTAGGAAATTTGAGTTTTTGGCGGCAATCATGAATAGAAATTCGACTTTGGAACTCAAACTGAAATTATGACTTCTGATTATGTTGATTGTTGTTTTTTTTTTGTGTATTGATAGCAAAATGCACGATGGGAAAGGATGTTTTACCATCACAGTTGGCTCTGCAGAATGGACTCCTGGTGAACACAAAGCATGCTTCTTTAATCTCCCGAGAGCACAATTTCACGTTACACCGATAAGTAATTAATAGGAAATTTAGGATTTTGGCGGCCATGTTTACTTTGAATATCTCTAGGTCTGATGCAAGAGTTGCATCATAAAGATTCGGATTCAGCACCCTGGAACCAGATTAAAACCATCATTTTCTTGGCGATTCATCATCATAGGAAAATGCACAGATAGGATTTTGGTGCCATCTTGAACATCTAAAAACCCTCAAGGGTACAATAAGATGGCGTAGCTCTTCCAGATTCAGATTTATGCCCCCCTCGAAATTCAATTTTTCAGTTTTTCACCAATTATTTTATGGATAGCATAAGTGGCGGCATCTTGAATATGCGAAAACCTTCAAGGATGCAAGATGCATTTGAATTTGAATTGAATTGAAAATTGATAGTAATGGTGAGAAAGAAAGACAATACCTACCTAAGAGTTGCAGCATCCGTGCAGATTCGGATTCAGCACCTTCGAAATAAGTTAAAGCCGTCAAAAAACTACAAGAGCAACACGAACATAACAACAGCCCATCAGGCGGAAAACCCAAACTGACTTTGGCACCCAGTAGGTTTTGCCTGTTAACTGGATGGTCATTCATTCATTCATTTCTGACCAAGGAGCGCCTAGTACTTCCTTGCTCTGACCAACATTCTTGCTCTGACAGGGGGGGGGGGGGGGGGTAGGCTTTTTCAACAGAAATAGAACATATTATATCTTAGATTAAAAAAATTGTCCTGCAAAGATTGGTTGAAATAACTTCACGTGATTATAGGTATTCTCACCTATGTCAGAAAGTTGCCATGTCTGACACTCCATAAAATACCATGTACTATTCATGCTGGTTGCAAAATGACGTCACAAAGCAATTCTGAAATTGTGCGCAGCTTTGTACCGTCCCTCTATGAAATGTATCAATTTTTAACAAAACAATTGTGACATCACAAAGCAATTCTGACATCGCGCGCTATACGCCGTACCGTCTCTCTGTGAAATGTAACAATTTCTAACAAAACAATTGTGACGCCACAAAGCAACTTCGGCACTTGCGCACTGCTTTGTACCGTAACTCTGTGAAATGTAACAGTTTCTTACAAAACAATTGTGACGTCACAAAGCATCGTGACATCGTGCGTTGGGTCCCTTCACAACTCCGCATCCATCACACGACTTTTCGCCTCACTTTTTTTTTTCAATTCAATCATAGTTTTATTTCCAATCAACGAGAATCAAAACATAATACAAAGTATACATGTCATGAAATAATATTGTTCAAACATTTGAAAAGATTCATGTAGTATCCGAGATAAATTATATAACAACATATATTCATATATATATATATATATATACAATAATTAGGAGGAACAATACATATGTACTTCGTGGGCGTGCGGAAAATAGATTCGATTATGGAAAATAGTGATCCACTAAAAAGCAAAGATTGTGGGACGTGGATCGCTAGATAAATAATAAGTAAATGATATACATTTGAGGTTTTTTTATAGCTATTATATTTGATTTCCCCATTTCCCCTTCTTTTGTTTAGAATTTTGATCCAAAATATAAAACATTATACTTTGCCTAATTTCGAATTTCTGGTTGACTCCAAAAGAACTATTCACTTCGGGGCTGCGCCCCTCAGTGAATAGTTCTTTTGGAGTCACCTCTGCCCATAGTCTTAACCAGAAACTCCCAAGGCAAAGTAGGCCTATATTCGTATACAGTACTGTTCTATTTCTGTGTGTAATAGCTCCTTGCTTTGACACCAGTCCACCGGTGAAAGTGGTAGGTTCTGCAGCATTGGCAGCATTCGTTACGAAGCTTGCTGCTTTGGTTCAGTATGGCTGCACGTGAAAGCACGAGCGAAGGTCGCGATCGCTGCGCGCGCGCGCGTAATTACGATTCGGAGCTAGAGATGCGACGCGATTGTTGAATCGTTTGGTTGACAGACGAAGCTTCATTCGCTTTGCGCAACGTCCGCAAACCGGAAGAAGGGATGCCTTCTTCATCTACCGAATTCACGTAAATTCATGGCGTGAATGCGTGACCAACATTCCTCTGGCTGGTCTGCTGTCTCAACTGCTCCTGTAAGACTCGAAAAAATATAATCTGCCGTCATCGTAGGATTGTATTTAGTGCACATTTTTGACATTTTGCATTATCAGGTATCACTGCTGCGGATTTCTTCCCTCTGCATCAGCTCTGATCCTCGGTACGTACGTTCGCGTTCGGCGACGAGTGGAGAAGAGGAGAGGGGAGGGACCGAGGGAGAGCTGTGCTGTGAGAGATCAGAGGAGTGACCCTACCCAAGACAAATTGACAGTTCATTTCACTTGAATAATAGACAACGGTTGCCCCTGGGGTGAGTACTATTTCGTTCAGGTTATGAACTTCCTTCGGGGAAAGTGTTAGTAAGTGCTCATGACATGTGCCGTATCATCCATGTGTCGTATAACATTCTTGTAAAAAATTAAATCATTGACGGTAACGACCAAATGAAAATGATGAAAGAGTGTCGCTTTGTGACTGCGCCACCTTTCCAAGTGCAATGTGTATCGGATTTGATCATGGAAAATAGCTCCATGGTTTCATCGCAACACTATATGTATTGCATGGCAGTGGGAATTCAGGCGGTGGCGGTAGTCTGTGATTATTTGGCCGTGTCCGTAACGTGTGGTCTTTGCTGTCTATCAGGTGGTATACTGTCATAATCCCTTGGCGTGCTTAAGATAGATCGATGTCAACAAATGTGTTAATATTTCATTCACTGATCGAACTCGGAGTCACTTAGTATAGAAGGTCTATGCTATTCATGAGGTTATAGATCATCATGTAGGCCTTTGTGAGATAGCTTGCAAGCTTTGACGATGTGGAGATTTTTATGCTTGAATTTTTTATAAGCTGGATCATGGAGCTTCATAGCTCCATGGTTGGATGAAGGTGGGGCTTCCTTTGTTTACCAATTGTCTGTGCTGAACATGTCAAATACTGCTCGAGTGGAATACTTATCCCTCACAATCATTGCCCAAACTATAGCATGCATACCGTGAATGGAAACAGTTGTTCAATATATTTTTATGCCCATTTTCTTCTTCAACCAGTTTAAAAATTATGGTTTCTACCTGTAGAGGTTATTATTAAGTCAAATTGAATATTTTCTCCTCTTACCCATCTCTTTCAATTTGGCTGTCTTTCTCTTGATGTGAGAAATATATTCTGACAATTTGTTTCTCTTTTTCTGTCATATTGACCATGAAATGCTAAAAGTAAAGTCATCAGTTGTCAATTTGCCAATGATGTTTTAGCAAGTTTTATAATATTAATAGATTATATATTTCATTTCAAATTTTACTGCTCAGCTCAGTTATACATCCTAGGGTCCAGTGACTAACGGTACTTGATTTTGAAGGGGGAAAAAAAAAATCTTTTTTATATTTCTCTGTATTTATTGTATATATATACTTGATAGATAAGATGTAGGTGTAGCTCTCTGTTTCAGTAGGCCTTCCTTATTGGAAACAAATCTGGCCTATATCCTACTCTTCATTTGTCAAAGAGCCTTATCTTAATATTAGTATATAATCTCGCAATATACTCCACCTTGTAGGGATATGTTTGGATATGATTACATACCATTAATTTCGATAGTGTTCAATATCTCACCATGATCTAATGCATCCAAATATTTTGAAAAGTGTTTACATGTAATAATAATAATAATACAATACATTTATAAGGCGCTTAATACCGATGTTTCTAAGCGCACAGTTTACCGGAAAAATTAATATCTATACCAGAATAATACCAAAATACCAAAATACAAGTACAAACATACCAAAAAAAAAAAAATAGATACAGTGTATAATTACGATAAATGGTTCGTTATGGTACGATGGTACGATATGTAAGGATTTATGTAGTTCTCTATCTGCCTGGTTTGTTGAATAAGAAAGAAATGATGTACAGTGTATTCCTTCTGGACGCGTACAGTGTATCATGTAGGCCTACATTTTTTAGATAGAAACATGCAGAGCCTTTAGGTTAGTCATTAGTAAAGCTTTCATATTGTCAGTATACCAGAAATGTACAGTGAATTTCATTCATACTGCTCTTCTTGCCATCACTTTACGCCCATAGGGTTCCTTTAACCATTGATCTGTTACCAAAGCTCTTTGATCTTGCATAGGAGCCCTCTGTTGTACTTTGGAGGAAATCAATATTTGTCGCTTCAGCTGGGGACTTTCTTTGTTGTCAGGCTTTACCATGGTTGATTATTAGCCCCAACATGTCAATAATCTATAATTCACGTTGCAATGGTGCTCATCTCAGTCGTTCAAAGCAGCATTAGAGGGTAGTGTATATAGCATCTATGCATTCTTTTTTCTCAAAATATAGAGTTTACAGCTAGGGAGATTACATCAACATTTCATAATATCTTTGTGTGTGATAAAGTGAGTTTATGGTATATGGACTATTTTTAGATCATCACGTGTAATTTAAGTCAAAGTGGTCATTATACTATAGATTATGTAAGTGTGATATCTTCTGTGTTGAGTATGTATGGATTTATATGACGATCCTCTAGTTTGAGTGAGGTACAATCGCCCTACATCAACCTCGCAAGACAAAATAGAGACAACATGAAGTCACATGCCTCAAGATGCATCGGAAGTATCAATATTTCCTCGATTTCTACTCACTATCTTTTACAGATTTTGACAAGATAGAGACAAGTGAATACTCTTCTCTAGATTTGTCTTTCAGTTGTGTCATTCTGTTTAAAGGACAAGTTCACCTTCATAAACATAAGGATTGAGAGAATGCAACAATAATAGTAGAACACATCAGTGAAAGTTTCACGAAAATTGGACAATCGATGCAAAAGTTATGAATTTTTTAAATTTTTGTGTTGGAACCGCTGGATGAGGAGACTACTACAGCTTGTGAGTCATATGCGTACAACAGTATAAAGAAAATGTAAAAGAAAATTCAACATATTTTAACTTTTCTCGCATAATAAAGGAGCTCTTGACTTGCCTCTTTCTAAAGGCAGGGGGAATAATATTACCCATAACATTTGTCGGTAACGAGTCAGGGGAATGTGTATTTTTTTCAAAAGATGGAATTTTGTGAAATTCTCTTTATATTTCCCTTATATTGTTGTACGCATGTGACATCTAAGTTATTCATACACTGCAGTAGTCTTCTCATCCAGCGGTTACTGCACAAAAACTTCAAAAATTCATAACTTTTGAACGGATTGTCTGATTTTCCTCAAACTTTCACTGATGTGTTCTACTAATATTGCTACATTCTCTCAATCCTTATGTTTATGAAGGTGAACTTGTCCTTTAATATGTCAGATATTTGCCATGGGGAAGTTTACACTTTCAGCATTGTGAAGTGTTAGAGCAAATTAAGGTTATTTATGAGGAAAAAATATCAAAACAACAGCAATAACACAAACAGGGTGCTCACACACAAAACAAAAATAGTGAACACCTCCCCCTCCCCCCCCCCCCAAAAAAAAAAGAAATATGAAAACAAGACAAACTTTGTAAAACTGAAAGGGCAGTGAAGTGGTACATTCTCTTCTCAGACCCTGTCAATCCTCTGGTTTTCAACTGACAAAATATTTTTGAAAATTTGGGGCTTTGATGATGATCACATGAAAGAAGGGCCACCAATGCACAATCATGGAATGGATGAACAGCAAAAGGACTCTTTTGACAAGACATTTTTGGTAGTCCCACTTCCCACATAGTGATGTTAACATGCCAGTGTGCTGACAGTCTAACTCTTATAATGGTGGAAAGGCTGTTTGAATGGTTACCCTTTCTTGCCGATCCTAGTAGGCAGTGAATGGCTGCCCGCTGAGCTAAATACTTGTCATTTAGAGCAGTTATCCATTGTCCCAGAACGTGCTTTCTAAGACCTATTCATTCCATTTTAGTCCTCCGGCAATCCACAGGGTACAATATAATGGAAAGGTGATGACTGTATGCAAACACTTGGAGCCAAATTCCTATAGTTGGGAGGGGGAAGGGGCTCGTAGTCAGTCATGGGGTGTCTAACTTGTTGGCAGCTTTTGTTGTTGCTCTGACTTATAGTGGGTTGGTACCTGGAGGCAGTGAACTTGAAACCATGGGGCTACACTGTACCGTAAAGAAGTGAGAACCCTGCTATACTGATGTGATAGATTATACCAGGTGTTGTTTACCTGCTCTCTACGAATAGACTAAATAGTGGTTCATATTGGTTGAGCAATATTTCTTTTAGAGTGACATACTTACATTCTAATCTATTACTGTTTTCCACCATAGGATTTGATGTATTTTGACTAACTATGCATGTCTAACAGTGTTTTCATTTTCAGAACTTCAAGCTAGTGTCCTTTATGAGGAGGAGGGTTTCCACAACAAGCAAAAAAAAAAAAAAAAAAAAGATCCAGGCTTTTAAACATAAATGTCAAATTTTCTGTAGTGTTCCCTTGTTTGACAGAAAGAAAGAGAGAGAAAAGAAATCTAGTACAAGGGATTAGATACATGTATATAATGTTAGACTTTTCATTTGCATGTTATACTGACTATATGTAATTATGTAACTACTATGACTTCATGTAAATATCAGATCGATGATCGCCTGCAAGCAGTATCCAAACCATAAAATGCTCTGACTCTACGGTAGTGTACCAGTATACCTCCAATTGATAACCTAAGATTTGTTCAAAATGAAAATACGACCAAAACTTGCTGATGTGATGACTACTTTGAAGCTGTAGGCTCCCTACTTGTCGTCAAGATGCCTTAAGAGTAGACTCTTTACTGTAAGAGTGGATATTTTGGCATGACTAATTTTCCATGCTCGGCCAGGTAAGATAAGTTTCGTATGTTTTTAATTCTGTAGAATCAAGATATCAAATACTGGAACATTTGGCAAGCAAAAACATTCACATGCTTTTATTTTCACGCTAGTTCCTGGTTGTATGAAATGCATGAAAATTTCAGACCTCAAAAATGTACACGTTTACAGTAGTTAACCAAACAGAACAGGGAAAATTTCGGGACAATAAGACCAAGTGTTATAAATTCATGTACAGTAAACCTCGCATGAGTCGAAGCTCTCGGGACTGACAAAAATGCCTCGACTTAAGTGAAATTCGACTCTCGCGAGAGTCGATATGTTTTTTCGACTCACAGTTATGTACATGTAGTATAGGACATTTGCATGCATGTGTGTGTGTGTGTGTGCGTGCTTGTGTGTGTTTGCATTCAAATTTGTCTGTTCTTGAAGATAATGTTCTTATTTTGTTCTAAATTGAACATGGAATTTGTATCAATACTAGTACCTAGTAGTTAAACGTAGTTCGCTGAGAATGTCTGCGCTAATGTGGCAATGTGCATGTGCTATGTCTATGGTGCAACATAGGTAGCCATCTCTGTCAACCTACCCTGAGACAAACACTCTCCCAGGCCCATCCCACCTCCATTGAACAAAACTATACAGCCAGCCGGGCACGCACAAACAAGCTCCACCCACTTGGCCTGTCACTTAAATATTAAAGCAGCGATTGGTTGACCAAGGAGTTCTGGCTTGACATGGATAAAGTATGGATGTGCTGTGTGTATGGATAAAGTACATGGATCGATGTGCTGTGTGTATACATACATGTGTATGTATTCGACATGCGTGCAGAGCGGTACGGTGAGTGTGCATGCTTACCTGCAGCAGGCCAGGGACGGGGTTCTGCGACATGCCGATTATTTTGTTCTCCTCTAAATGTAATGAGAATGCCAGACAAATCTTCTTCGGCTCAAGTGATGTAAACTACGTGTATTTTGTACAAAAGGGACTGACTGTTTTACTTCGACACAGCCGAAATTCGACTCTCGTACTTCGGCTTATCCAAATATTTCTTAGAGAAAATACATAGGGAAAAATCGGGACTTTTTATTTTGCTTCGAGTTAAGTGATTTTCGACTCACTCGACGTCGACTTATCCGAGGTTTACTGTAATATTAAAGTTTCTTGTGTTTCTGCCAACCAATGATGTCCAATACACTCACAGCATTTCCTGACATCTCCCTACGATCATACATTGTATAGTACAGTGATATTATGTCAGTAGTGTGGTTCAACTTAAAAATGTAGGAACCCTGTGTTTTTCTTGTCAAATCCATTGAAACAGACTGGTTTTCAGTAAAGCTGCTTACTATGGCTTGGAAGTCATTCACTGAATTCACTGAGATGATTACACAGGAGAGAACAAACAAAAGAAAGGGAATAAAGAGGAAATGGGAAAGAGAAAAATCTGGTAAGCAAGAGGAAGTAATTTAAAACTTGAAAGCACAAAGGAATTTGGCAAAGTTTGCTGTTCAAAAGTATCCTGAAGGACTATTTTATGACATTTCATTTCTGTCTTCGGGTTGCTTAATTTTTGGGAATTCTCTCCTTTATCTTTCAAGCATTGAATCATAAAAACAGGGTGTGGTATATCCAGTAGTACATGTACATATATGTATCATACAAGTCTTATGTATTTTGAAAAAGAAAATAATATTATAAAATCTACAAGTTGGGTGCTGTCATAATGATAAATATTGACATCATGAATGTAATTTGTGTAGGCCTACATACAGAGCGTATGATGTTTATTCCTGTACCTGCTATTTTCAAGGCTCTGCGGTCACTTCTGATTTCTGTATGTGGGTAGCTCGTTGCATTTACTGTGCTGTTCATGGATGTGATGGAGGAGGAAATGAAATGACAAGTCAGATTGAGGTGTAGGGGATGTACCGTATGTAGAAAATATTCTAGTTTTCTATTGTACATTGACAATGTCATCCCAGGTACATTGTATGCAGCTCGCTGTGAGCTTCTCATTCTGCAAGGTGTTTGCCTTGTGTCTGTGATACAGTTTCATTCAGTTTACAACCTCTGACGATGATCTGCTAAATTCTGTTTGCCATGAGTCACAGGTTTGTAGCATTTTATGATCATAGTGTACTTGTGTACATAGTGACTATCTCTTCTTACATTGTGTATAATTTGTGTTTGTGTGTGTGTGTGTTTGTTTTTGTGTTTGTGTGTTTTGTCATTTCAGTGTCATTCATTTAGAGGTTACCAACATTTGGACTTCTTGTCTGATTCACTCTTAGACCAAGTAACTGCCTGCCTTATGGGGAGTATTCTCTTTGAAATGCTTTACACAAGAAAAAGAAAAAACAGAAAACTATTTCATGAAGCATAATGAGAGTAGCTGTATAGACAGGCAGAAATACATGTAAGGTGTAAGACAGGACAGGAGAGATCATTCAGAAACACCACCATAGATTGATTCATTCACTGTCTGCCTTTCTCTTGTGTTCCTCCTCTTCCTCTACATAGTGAAAGAAAGCATTCAACCAAGACATGACCAGTATTCATGTTCTGTGTTTGCTTTTGTTGAAAGCTCCCACGTGAAGGCCATTGCATAGTGGTCCAAATGTATTCAGGGAGCAACCATGATAACATTTTGGTCACTTCATGTTTGAATTTCCTTTGCCTGGCAGATTCATTCAGTCCTATTGTGTACTGTAACGTTTGGGGGAGGAAGAGTGGTACGAGTCTGTTGTTCACTAACTGATATTTATTTATTTTTTTTTACTTTTAGTAATATATGTGAGTGTAATCTCGTGTCAAATACCAGAGATTACCAATTGATTTGTTTACATGCATCATATGACCCTTCTGTATGAGAATGGTAGTGGTATGCAGTGAATATATGTACAGTGTATGTGTGTGCTTTTTTACAACTGTATGTTTGAAAGAAAGAGGAAGAAATGTATCACATCTTTTCACTATCTTCGTTGTCATGGTGGAAAAAAAATTCCCCAAATACCAGTAACGTGCATAGAGTTGATTGAACTTACGATGTACAATGCCTACAGCACAAAAATATGAGTCCTGTCTTCTAATAGAGGAGTCTACAGAATCACTGATAGTAAAGCAATGGCTGTTAGCACACACATACAGTGGGTAACTATTTAAAATACATTTACTAGCTACATGTTTATTATGTATGTGGGCACATTACTTGTGGCTGGGTGCATGCAGAGGCCAGGGCTTACTGCTCTTAATGCATTGATTTCTTGAGTGGTTTATCATTTCAGATCATCAGCCAGGCAAAAGACTGCACTAATGTTATCCTTTTGTGCAGTGAGTAGGAATTTTGACATGAAAATGGCTATGATAGTTATATTCATGAGTGATATATCTGTCACAATTCGATATTGCAAAAAGAAAGCCCTCAAGTAGCAGTACTACAATTACAAACATTTCCTGAACTAGGACATGATCAGTGTCCATGCACACTCAAAGCTCTGTGTGTAGGCTGTGTAGGGCCAATATGTCACCTCAAGTGAATACACTCAGGCTGAAGTGACAATCCAAATAGCTATTAGCATAGTTTACATTCCTATCCTGTAAAGTAAATACACTTAACTGCCTAGTGCCATGATTATACCTGTAATCCTATGGCATCCCCTCTTATCATACACAAAATTTCATTGATATGTTGTGGATGACTATATAAACATCAAGTTTGCTAAAATGCCCTTATGCAGAAGGGAAGGTATTATATATTCACAAGACATTTACTAGTTGAAATTCCTGTACATTATTACAATCTTGAATAGAATGGAAACAATATTGTCATGGAAGGTCCTGTTCAAACTAACTGTATAACAGGGTAATTGGGGGAGTGGTCTATTCAAGCTTACTCATGATCCTTTTCCATGGCCACAGAGCACCACACCTTGTTTGGTCTCTACCACCTTCTGAATATGCACTGTAGACAGGGCTGTCAATTCTTATGCAGTCAGTGTGAGATACATGTACATAAAGTGCAATTCACCCAATTCTAACTGTTTCACACCAATTTTCATGTTTAACAAATTTTCCCACTGAACTAATGAAATAGAAAATTGAAATAACAAAAAAATACATGTAGGTTGCCTACATATTGAAATGATGACAAAAATATGCACCAGATTGCACCTTGAAATGTAAAGTTGACACTGTCAAAGCTCCCTACTGTGCAAGGGGGAACACCCTCCTCCCCTTCTATACCAAATGTATGGCCTAACATCAATACCAATATCCTAGACAGATTGCTTTGTCCTTCTATTCCTATGAAGTTATTTTACTAGATATATGTGTACCATTTCAAAAAATGGATGAGGTTTGCCTTAATTAGAGCTACCTCATGCCAAACAACGTCTGTATAGATGCTAATTACAAGTGTGCATGATGCATGACTGCTGATAATCTGCTTTGTTTCTACTCTTCTCTCTATCATCCAGGTTCATCTTGATGAGACAAGAACACAAAGAGCATGTAGCTCCATGAACCATGACCATGCGCAGATGGCCTCCATCTGGCCGCAAATCGCATTCTCCATCATCCGGTCACCATAGCAACAACAACAATAACAACGTCCATTATGGATCCTCCTCCAGCCTGTCCAAGACCCACCCCTCCCTGCCCGTTGCTAGGGAACGCAGGGCGGTAAAGCAGGACCAACATTCTGCACATTCCTCCAACGCATCGCTACCTCTCCTGATCAGATCACATGTCCATCTCTATATCATCATAGCTGTGGTCAGTTTTGTCCTGTTCTCTAATACGCTGTATGCCGATTTTGTGCATGATGACGTCTTCGCTATCAAGAACAACAAAGATGTCTTGCCCTCGACAGCTTTATGGAAAGTTTTCCAGGATGACTTCTGGGGCAAGTCTATGAGTGACAACACAAGTCACAAGTCATACAGACCACTGTGTACTCTCACATTCAGGTAAAAATTACTTTACCATGTACATTAGTAAAGTGTATGTGTGTTGGGAAGTGGAATCATAAATTTTAGCTAGGATGAGCTGTCCATGTTGATGCCACGTAGGGAAGATTTTAACAGTTGCAAAACGCTTAAATTGCATTCAAAACAACACAGGTAGAGGTACTGTACTGTCATTTTCTAGCACTTGCCTCGATTATATGGCATTTTATCATTGAGCAGGTGGCGGGGGGGGGGGGGCAGATGTGGGTGTGACGGGTTTGATTCTCTGCCCTTAAATTGAAAAGATAGATTGGCCTGCTCACAGCCTATATCCAAGTGTCAGCCCATCCCCTAGCTTATTGATTGGTACCTTCATAATCCCACGAGCATATGGTGCTCTATTCCACTGTATCCTCTGTTAAATTAGTTTTAATATGTGTACCTCCGCCCTAAAGAGTGCAGGATTCATTATATATTGGAATTGTCCATCCGTCTCTGCTCCCCAGAACTCATTAACATAATCAATCTCTTGGGCAGAGTTTGTTAAATGTGCTGATTACATTCTGGCAGAGATTTCTAAAGGCCAAACACCAAAGGTTTACTCACAGAACCTACACTTGTGATGGAGATCGCGTGATTTTTTTTTCCAGTTCAGAATGTGGTATAACGAAACAATTTGATTGAAATGGTAGAAATGGATTCAGTGGGCATATACTTGACTTGTATTACACGTGTTGTAGATGATAGAGTCATAATGTCCAATCCCAGAATCAATAAACTATTGTGCAGCAAACGAAGGGCCAAACTGTAGGCACTATGTTGTGGTCACATGGGAAGGTAGAGGGAGATGTTTCCCCACTGTAGTTAAATTTGTTGTAATTTTGTTAAATTATGATGAATTCTCATATCTATTTTGACATGAGGACCTTGCTTGAAATGAGATAAATCTTGTGACTGCATTAAGCTTCCAATACATGTCCAATTTTCCAATCCATGTAACTGAATAATATTACAAATCTATGTTGACATTGTGGAAAGATACTTGACAAATTTCATATGAAGGCATGAGTTTTGTTTTTTTACACAGTAGCATGCTGTAATTCAAGGTCATTATTGTTTAATACCCTGAGTAATTTGCCATTCTTAAGATATTCAGATGGTGGTAGACTGTTATAGATACAATTAGGCTTGGTTTTCTGCAGATTTAAATTCTGTTTCATGTTTAGTTTTTTCTTCTTGAATGTGTACACATTTTACTGCAAACTATTTATTTCCATGTATTGAAATCACCTGAATATAATGCATTTCACAGGCATTTTCGAATGTTCAACAAGTAGTTCATATACACTTACAGTACATGGAAGTGACAAAAATCATCACAAAATTTGTAACTATTGTACAGGTGACACAGCTTTGAAACCCCTGTCACACTTATTCGGAATCAGAACAAATCAAGCAGAACCAGCCGGAATTAAAGATTTTCCAAATTCGGACCACATTCGGGAGAAAAATTCAAATTCTAACAGTTTGACAGGGAATGCTGTTCGAATACTTGGAATGCACTTCGACCCCTTCTCGAATCATTCTTGTACATTCCGAATGAATCAGCTCTCGAATGCAGCTAGAATGTACTTGGAACGCTGTAGGAATATTCAGAATACTGTTAGAATGCGGTCAGAATCTTTAGAAAGCACTTCGATTGCCGCACGATTGCGTTTCGATTGCTGCCCGAAGTCTGATGGTCGGAAAGCGCCTCGCATGCAGTACGAACTGATTTCGAATGCGTTCAGAATGTTCCCGGAATGGCTACCAAATATAATTTGAATGTTCACGAATTCAAACAGAATGCAGCCCGAAAAATTAGAATACACTTGGAATGTACTTAGAATGCAACAGGAATGTACTTAGAATGCAACACGAATGTCCAGTGTGTGTCAAGAATGTTGCCGGAATGGTCTCCGATAGCGTATGAAATGGTGATTTTCATCAGTCTCAACCCGATCATCCTTGGACCATAATTATTTTGCTATAGATTGCTGTCCTCCGGCAAGACCTCCTTGAAAGAGAGTGTTTAGGCCAGTTACCCCCCCCCCCCCCCCAGGCAATTACTCCAGACCCTTCCTGTGACCCTAACCCTACTCCTAATACTGAACCTAATCCTAACCCTAACCCAAACTCTTATCTTTACTCTAACCTTTTCAATCACCAGTATTTAACTGGGGGTAATTGTATGAGCATTTGAGCATTTGAGATATTTTGGCAGAATTTGAGGTGCAACACCGTTCCGATTCTCCCTCAAATGAGATCAGATTGTTTCAAATGCTATTAGAATGCCGTTGGAACATTTAGAATGCCGTAGGAATATTTAGAATGCAATCAGAGTCCAGTTAGAATACCCTTAGAATAAAAATCGATATTTCTCCACTTCAAATGCTCCTCGAATGTTTTAAGCATGCCTAAGACATTCGGGCTGGCCACAAGAATGGGCCCGAATGTTTGGAACGCACTCAGAATGTCGTCAGAATTTTTGAATGCACTTCGAATATGCAGGAATGCAGGAAGAATTTTCATTCCAACGGCATTCTGGCTCATTCCGTCTCTAGTGTGACAGGGGTATTAAAGGGAGAAAACTTCAAATATATCATTGCTTTCACCACAGTCAATGGAATTAATTCCTCAGTTGGTAATCAATGTGTGAAACTCACATGTGAGCCAGAGTTCAGGCACTTTAATAGTGTGCATTAAGTATCAAGATTTACTGGGGATACCTGTAGACTTTGATCTGGATACAATACATTTTATTATTTTAGATTCAAGTTCATGTGTTCTCCATTATTTTGTGTTTGTGAATTGATTTTTTGCAGACTGAACTACCTGGTCAGTGGTTTGCAGCCATTCTCTTATCACCTTGTCAACATCCTCCTCCATTCCTTGGTCTCTGTGCTCTTTATGTACGTTTGTCAGCATGTCATCTTTCAAGATATTGGACCAGCTTTTATCAGCGCCTTGCTGTTTGCTGTCCACCCTATACACTGTGAAGCGGTAAGCAAATTCCAAGTAAATCTGGTGCTTTTTTTTTAATTGCGATCAACATGCCATGCTTTAATTAAAGGCAAGTTAAGGGCTGTTGTAGTCATTTGTTTTCTTTCTCGGTCTTCTGTTTTTAATGGTCCACATGTATCCGATATTGTTGTAGTGATTGTATGCGGTTCCATGGTATGTACCTACTACTACCACTACTACATATCAAATGCTTCTCTTGAAGACTACTTAACATTGAATCAAAATGCACAAAATGGAATTGAAAGCTGATCGTCTATCTGATAGTAATGACACATTTTTCTACAGCCAGGATAAAATCTATTTGACCATTCTCTGCAATGTTTTGTAGGTTTATATGTTCCTGTATGCAAAGTTGTACTAGGCATATTCATTTCCCACTAAAAACCCATTTATGTCACAAATGAAATTGCCCTTCACATACACAGTGTGAGATCACACATCTGCCTGAAACCATTTCACAAGTGGAGCAGACAAACTTTGTAAAAAGTTTTTGTCATATATCTGTTAGATTGTGTATAAACCATAAAATGAAAAGGTCAGGGATGCAGCTGCACTTTTCATTTACGTATATTTCATATTTTTACAATTAAGAAAATGAACAAGCAGGTCAATGTTTAAATAAACAATGTAAGAATTAAAAATATTTGTCTCTCTCTTCATTTTGCAAAATAGAAATAGAAAATCATTGTTGTAAAGTCTTTTAAAAACTTTAAGCATCTAGAGAAGTAAGATTTTGATGCCACCAAAATGCTTTATAATGAAATATATGAGAGAGATGAAGACTTGACCACATTCTCCTCTGTTTCTCATCTCCCTTAGGTTGCTGGAGTGGTGGGACGTGCTGATGTCTTGTCCTGTCTCTTGTTCTTACTTTCATTCTTGGCATTCATAAGGTAATGGGTAGACACAATCTAGATATCCTTCCATTAAACTTTGTATGTGTTTCCATTTGTTTTCATACTATGCTTCAGCATGTGAGGGTAATGAGGGAGACATTGTGAATCATCAGTTTCATTGCCAATTCTAAATGATTGATTCAGGGGCTTTGGACTTGATATCTAATTGTCATAAGATGTAAATACCCAAATCTTCAGCAAATATTACAAAAAACAAACAAACAAACAAATTCATGACTACGTCATTTCAAGTTTGTCTACTGTAATGACATGAGCAAATGAATATTGTAGCCATTGCAATTGTGCATTGCAATATGGGACACACAATCATATTTTTGTACCAATATTTGTTCAGTCAGTCCTTTACCGAGAAAAGGTAATGACTCATGCTTTAAAAGTACACAGTCTGTTTTTAGAGGGTGGACAGAGTCTAGCAAATTGTTGTGAGTGAGATTCATGTGGAATTATACTTGCACAAGGTCTGTCCTTTATCACAGCTGCTACATCATGCTTCTTTTCCAATCTGGAATGTAGACTATGAAAAAGCATGTGAAGGTTGATGGTATTTCCTTCTCTTGGTAATTTCTCTCTCTCTCTCTCTGTCTGCATGTTTGACCTACAGGTACTCCAGACCAAAATGTTACTCACACCGAAGTCCATCAAAATTCCATCTCTATCTCTGTGTGTTGTCAGCCTTTGCTGCCATGTTAGTCAAGGAGCATGCTGCTTCTGTCCTGGGAGTGTGTGTAGCATATGATATTGTGCTAGCATACCCTGGAAGGAATAGGTGAGTATTGCATGAGACCTTCAAATCATTAGTCGCAGCTCTGCAGGTTAAATCGCCTCTATACACTATGCAGAGAAAAGTTCTACTAGGATGTTTATGCTGATATATATTTTGTAGTATTGTGTTCTTTCTGGTGCTGACATCAATTTGCATCAGTTACTTTTGTACTACAGTGTGATATAACTACCCAAGTACTTTAAGTGTTGTAAAACTATTCTTACGTGTCAGTAGCCTGTAGAAGATTTTGACTCGATCATATTGACATTGCAAGTTGGCTGTCTTCATTGTTTATGATTTGTTTGTTTGAACATAAAGTATGCTTCATGGGTTTATGCCAAAATTGTGTGATTATAAAGATTGCAAATGGGTTTCTAAAATTTAATGCAAATTATTTGCAAGTTTGAATTAACCGAAATCTTCCAGATACAAAGTTATTGAGAAAGCAAATTTAAGATATTCATTATGTGCGTGTGATCATTGTGTTAATTTGTTGATCAAGCATTTTGATTAAGTTTTATGACTGTTCACTGAATATTACAGATGTAGATGTAATGCTTTATTAAGGTTGTATGTTTATGCCAACAGTTGTTTGTTTATGGGCTATTTTGTAAATTATTTGTCATTTTCTACATTATTTCATTTTGTAATTTACAGGGGTACTGTTTTGATAACACTTAAGATATTATGGACACAATCTTCATAAAATTTTACAAACATTCTTATCACAGAGTTGTCTAAAGTACATGTTTCATCATTCTTCCATCCAGTCTACTGAGGCCCAGAGATCTATGGCAATCAGTCAAGTTCCGTGCTGTTGCTGTACGGTGTGCTGTTCTCTTCTGTGCTGTAAGTATACTGTGTATGATGACAGAATCACATGCCTAGAGAGCTGGATAAGTGACCTCATCATATTACTGTTTCAGACAAGCTGTTTTCAGAATCTTTTTGTAGTCTTGTAACTTTATCAACTGCTTTTATGATGTGTAGCCCTCTAGTAAGGTACCATATGCATTGTGCTGAATAAATGTGTCATTTGAAGTAGGACCTTAAAGCCCGCCGCACACTACACGATTTTGCTCCGATTCACCGGTCTTAAGACCTTAAGACTAGAAGTGTGACGTCACAGTCTTGCCCTTTTCTGGTCATACGACTGGGTCTTAGCGCCAGTCGTAGAGATTTGACATGTTAAATTTCTACGACTAGTCGTAGGCTTTCAGCCATTCACAATGCAGTAAAATGCAAGCGCACGCAGTGCGCACAGCGCGCGCTGTACAGTCGGGTCGTATAGTGTGCGGTGTCCGGTCGTACGACTGGTCTTAAGACCCAGCTTGGCTTAAGACTTTAAGACCAGTCTGATCGTGTAGTGTGCGGTGGCCTTTAGTCGATGCTTGTGCATGTAAATATATTCAAATCATTTAATCCTTTATGGGCTAAGGCACCTAGCTTTCTGTAATAACTTTCTCTTGCAAAAATTCTCTATCAACATTCAGTACCAGTAATCCTTCCAAATTGACCTAGTTGTGCTCTAGCAAGCCCACTCACATGTACACATAGTAAAGTGCCTCATTAATCCAACAGGAGACCATGATGACTCAATAGGAATTAGGAGTATTAGGTAATCTCTGTGTATTGACAGTGAGTTGCCAAACATCTGTGCCGATCAGCGAAGAAAGCACTCCAGCATGCCTGCCAATCAGCGAACAAAATGCAGTTAGGACAAAGAGATATATGCATGTTTCAACCATGGACACAGCTGTGAGGTGAAATAATTTGAAATTTGTTTGACTTCCTTCGTGATGATAGGTGTCTGTGTTCCTTGGTTTCCGTATCTGGATGCTGAATGGCCATCTACCCCACTTCTCAGAGGAAGATAACCCAGCAGCCTTTGCTGATCACATGACCACAAGGTACCAATGTCTGGTCAAATGGAGTGAGAAATTCTTTTATAGGGTTTACATAAAGAAGTGCATTGAAATCGTATTCTGAAATCATCATTTTCTGTCACATTGTTTTCGTGCAAATTTTGAGGATAGGTATACAGATTCTTATGATTAATTTCAATTTCTTTAAAAAAAGAATAAAATCTGTATGACATCAACCTATGACATCAAGACTGTCTTAATTTGCATCTATGGCACAAACATCCAGAAGCAGTAGTTAATTTTGAGTAGTTGAAGTAACAGAAATAATAAAGTTGGTGTCAGACTCAGCTTGAATGCCTGATAATGTTGCTTAGCATCAAATTTCTGATAGAGCTATCTCAGTTCTCCAGACTGTACACTTCTAAAAGAGATATAATTTCTTTCATTTTATATATTAAGCCCCTACAATACTTGGGTAGAAAAGTTGGACACAGGTAACATTTAGAATATTGGCTTTGTGGGGAGTCAAGTGTGAAAAAGATATAGCAAAATGCAGTACGTAATTCTAGACAAAAAGTTGAGATATTGTTTAACAAACATGAGTGCAAAATCATTTGTGTTACAGATATAGAAATTTTGATAACTGATACTGATTGTACTTTGACAAAACTGCCTTTCTATTAGATATCATGCGATGGACTGTGAATTTTTTTAAATGGCATAAATGCAACATTTATTGAATGTCCAGACCTGCCCCCCTCCCAACCACTAGGAGTGACTAATTTCTTTGTACCGGTATGTTATTTCCTGTCTTTAGATTTCTAACCTTCAGCTATTTAGTGGCATTCAACATACAGCTGCTACTCTGTCCAGTGACTCTGTCATATGACTGGCAGGTAGGGAGTATCCCCCTCATTGAGTCCTGGACAGACAGTAGAAATCTAGCCACACTGGCTGCTGCTGGAGGACTACTCTTACTGGGACTACACTGTTTAGTGAGGTCAAAGGTCAGTGCCTTGAGGAAAAGAAAATGTCTTCTTTCCAAAGAGCTTCTGTGTAATTGCAGATAATAAGAAACTTCATTGACTCATTGACAAAAAACATTTGATATCTGAAATTGGCTGTACCTTTGTGATACAGCTTACAATTCTGAAGGCTGGCAAAGTTCATTAACTATTGCATAGTCTGTGAATCAGGTTCATCTATTGGCTTGTATGTTGCCATGGCAATAAAGGGATAACATTTTTCAAACCTAGACCTTATTAGATCAATATAAAAAATCAGTATTTCCCCATCAGAATGATTCAAAATTTCTCATGTTCATGCCATTTTCTATACAATCTGTTTTAAAATTGTGTTAGATATTTCTGGAAACAGGGTGGTGATCTACAGAACATGATGGTTCTGTGATGCCTGCGTCTCATATTTCTGAACCTGTGCTTGTAAGTAGATGTACAGGACTTGAGCAGTATCAGTGCATATGCTGCCTTGCCCACTGTCATGTATTGTTACAGCCATATAACTATTTGAAGAAATGCTGTATGTATGTTGTGTTTGATTTTCAGAGTGATGAGAAGAGAATCTTGCTATGTGGTCTGCTGTTCTTGGCCATTCCATTCTTGCCAGCATCTAATCTCTTCTTCAAAGTCGGCTTTGTAGTGGCGGAGAGAATCCTTTACATACCCAGGTATATACGGGGACTATCACGTATACTATGTGCTGTGCATTAAGATGACGTATGATTTTTTTCTCTCTTCTGTGATTTGTATTTGTACCATATAATCATGATGCATGGGTCCAATCCATTGACTACATAGCTGCTAGGATCTAAGCACCTTATAGCAATATGATAGGATGATGACCGTTTCAAATCAACAGGCATAGCCAGCTGTTAAGTGTTTTTGGTTTTTTTTAAATTATGGTGCAATCACCATTCATTATGTGGTATGCTTTCTGTTGTATTCCATTGGGTACAATGAAATGTATATTGCACTCCTGTTATAACGAACACGCCTATAACAAAATTCCGTTTACAACAAAATAAAAATTCAGGCCGCAGTATTATCCGTTCTATGTATGTTAATTTGTTTGGATATAACGAAAGAAAAACGCCGGTCCCAAGGACTTCATTTTAATGGGAGTCCACTGTATAGCAGTTAACAAGACCCAATATGTACGCTTTTTGTGTATGGAATGAATTAGATTACACTGAGCATGTTCAATCCCAAGGTGTTCAAATTTTCAGATATTTTATCCTGCTTTCATAATTTGCCACATTAATTTCTCAAGTCTTTTCTGGTTTTGATTCCCCCCTCTAGTCTTGGATTCTGTATCCTTCTTGCCTGGGGCATCAGCAAACTCTACTCTAACACAACATGTCGAATGCTGCGTATTTCACTTGCATTCTGCACCTTGACAACCATTTTCTGCCTCTGTCAGCGAACTTGGATTCGTAATGGTGTTTGGAAATCACGGGAGACTCTCTTTAGGTGGGTACAAGACTCTTGTTAGTATTGGTACAAACTGGATACTGTGCTGTCAATATTCCATATTGAGCACAAAGAGTGTATAATCTTTCAATTAATTGTAAATTAAGCAGCTTTAAAAAAATAATCCTTGCCAATAGTGTAGAAGTAAATCAGTAAACCAACCATGACCCAATATTCCAGACTCTCTTGGAGTATGAGGAAGCTATTGAATGAATCCTAATCTGCTCATGATATGCATGTAATAAATGAGTGAGTTGCTGATGTTTTCTACCTACAGGTCAGGCTTGGACACACTGCCTCACAATGCTAAGATGCACTATAACTATGGCAACTACTTGATGGATTCAGGCTTTCCCTTGGCAGCCCGAGAAAGATTTGAGGAAACTCTGAGGTGAGACATGATGAGGATGGATTACAGCACAAAGTGTGGTGCTAATAAGTATCCTGTGGTATCATTGGCCAAAGTACATTCTTCTTTACAATGTGATATAGGGAGCTACTGCATCACAGCACATTGAAAAATGATGTACTTTAAAGAAAGATCACTCCTTAACTCGTTGAGGACGGACTGATTTTACTACAACACGCATTTCACATAGACACCTGCTGGAGTATACTCAGGACTTGTCTTCAATGGGTTAAGGAAACCTCAAGTATCAGACATTGGTATTGTTGACCTAGAACAAATATTCATGACCTGTTACGAAACTGGCCCATGTGACTTCTTATTGGCTTGCATGGTGATACAAGGTCACAAATGTACACACGCAAATTGACACAAGAAATTGTGGTACTAGAGTTACCCAGATTGTCAAACACGTTACTATTTCTGTGATATGAAATTAAACGAAATTCGAATAAAGAATTATCAAAAAAAAAAACACATATATCGAGATATGTAATACATGTAGAGTTGCATTAAAACTGTGTTATGTTACATAATGCACTTAAATTGTAGACATCACAACTTATGCTGTACTGCCAGGAAAGTCAGAGAGTGCAAACTATCTTGTCTTTGCCACTCTTGTTTGGTCTAAAGTGTTTTTGCTCTTCATTTGGTTTCATGAAATATATAATGAAATGTATAATTCCCCCCCCCCCCTTGCTTATACAGGTTACACCCACACCATGCCTCAGCCAACAACAATCTGGGCACTCTACTGAGCCAGGACCAGCCTGAGCAAGCCAAGAAATACTTTCTCAGGGCTCTCCAGATTAACCCTCGACATGCCAAGGCATACTTCAATTTAGCAAACCTCTACAGGTAACCATTGATATCTTCAAGACTTACTTCAATTCAGCTAATCTCTACAGGTAGCTGCTGATATCTTGAATTTTTAATTCAGTGTACCAATATTGATAGAGATATACGCATGTATATTACCAATGCTGGTCCATGTAGTTTCCTTCATTGTTATTGACTGTAGAATTTGTTTTATTCCTTTCTTCAGATTGTAATACATCGTAGTAGTTCTCATTCTGACATCTCCAATCATATTCACAAGATGTCATGTTGGTTAGATATTAGAAGTCTTGATGTTGCATATGATTTGTCAGATATTTTGAAAGAACAGTTGAAGATATACATTGTATAATATGGAAATTTGTAGATGTTGGGAGTGAACATTTTGTGTATTTATTTATGTTCTTGTAACTGTGAGACTTCAATTTTGCAGGAAGAAGAGATTTTGCAGCTTTGCTTACCTTTGTCAGTCTGTTGTTTTATCCTCCTTGGGGAATTAGAAATGCTATCTTGGAGACTCATAAATAGAACAGTTAGGAGGATTCCATGGAGTACTTGAGAAAAAAAAAGTTCACATGTATGATAGAATAAGTACATATGTTGTTTCTAAGTCTACATGCCAATTTGGTATCATTAGCACAATTTTAATTTTAATGTGAAATTGTATACCTGTCTTTGGAAAATAATCCCCTGTGAATTGAGTATCTTTGTGACCAAAATTCACAAGGAAGGAACAGTGGAGACTGCTTACAACAGACCAGATTAATTCTGAGTTTGCCATATGAATTCTGTATCAGATTTCATCCCTCTCTTTACCTTCCTAAATCTGTCCACCTTCTCTGTTGTCTATCAGTGACAGTGGTGATCTCATTGAGGCAGAGAGGTTGCTGGAGAAGGCTTTAGAGATAGATCCGACCTCTTGGGATACTCTCAACAGCCTGGCCTCCATCAAACAGAGACAGGGAAAGGAGCAAGCAGCAGAGGGCTACTACCTCACTGCCTTGGGCTTGGCAGAGGTCTCTGCTGATGTGCACAACAACTATGCAGCATTTCTCATGAGCAATGGTATGTTTTGACTTTGGATAATCCTTTTGACTCACTCTCTCTCTCCCTGCCAGGATAGCCCTCCAGTGTGTGTAGTGTTAAGATATTTATTCCCTCTCTGCATCGTGTTTAAATAAAAAGATATCCAAGATACAAAACATGCATTTCTTCTCTTCAGACGTCTATAGATCCTGCAACCCATGTTGGTTCCCTGGTCCTCCCAATGTATATTTATTTCATGTTAATATCAAAATTAGAAAAGAAAAAAATCTCAGTCACACATCAAACTTTTTAAAATCATTTTGCACTCTCATACATATCCGAGTAATTCCACTATATTGTGCTCATCACCCCAGGGCAAAATTTTAATGTTATTTCCAGAAAGGCATTTACCATCTGTTTGTTGGAATGACAATTCATCATGGTTAACATACCTTTCAGTTTCATGAATTCAACAAATTTGTTGAATTGATGAACTTTTGCTATGAATGGCATTTTTGGGATTAAGGATCTGGCCTGGGCATGTTTCCTAACATTGATTTACTGTTGCTTATCGTGAGACTTTGTAAACTTCCATTTGCTGAAAGAGGGAAGTTCATGACTTACTCTCTAAAAAAAAATTGAGTGAAAATATTCACTCTTAAAAGAGTGAATACAAAAAAGAGTGAATTTCGAGTGAAATTGGAGTGAATTTTGAGTGAAAATGCTCATTTTCAGGGATCACTCGAAGATTTTGGAGTGATCCCTGACATCACTCCAAAATGAGTGAAAATGAACATTTTCACTCAAAATTCACTCCAATTTCACTTGAAATTCACTCTTTTTGTATTCACTCTTTTAAGAGTGAATATTTTCACTCAATTTTTTTTAGAGAGTACTGTGAAAGAAAGCAGCAATGTGGACATAGCAAAATCTGTTCAAAGATGTTCCATTCTGTGAACAAAATCAGTGGAAAAATTGAAGAAAAAAATCTATAGTCTGTACATGATGACATGCACAGATCTTAAAGGAAGAAAGCATAGGTTAGAAACACCAATCAGTATTTATAGCTTTTGTCTCCATCTGTTTCAAACCTGATTTTGGCCCGTGTCCTCCAGAGTATGAAGATGTGGTTTATATTGATATTTGGTATGGTGTGTGTCTGCTTGTTTCCATGTGTGTATGTGTCATGATTAGACACATTCAAATACCACCTGTCTTATATGTCCCCACCCTGCATCTACCAATCCTCGTAGATCGCTACCAAGAGTCTCTCCACCACTACCAAGAATGCCTGACCCTTGACCCCAGCCATTCCATAGCCATGACAAATATGGCCCGTCTCCTACGTCTCCTCAATAGGACAACTGAGGCTGAAGAAATGTACAAGAGGTAAAGGAAAATGCTGAGATCTATGCATCTTATATGCAGATGTTATTGCAACATCTTAGTTGTTGATGTATGGACATTGTGCTTTAACCCGTTGAGGACGAGTCCCGAATATACTCGGGCAGGCGTTTTGATGGGAAATGCGTGTTGTTGCAAAATCAGTCCGTCCTCAACAAGATAAGGTTTGACTGTGGCAGCCCATGGAGAGCAGTAACAAAGATGGATATTTAGTGTACTCACCAGGGTTTATTAGTATGTATGAGTGAGCATGAGTATTTGGTAACAGTAGATTTCACATGCATTGCGCTGCATTTTAGACTTCAAACTTACCTGCAGCATCATTGGGTTTAACTTGTGACGAAAAGTGTAACCAGTTGCCCTCTTATGTGCTGCCTTGATGATATTGTTATTTCCAGATAGGATGGTGATATACTTTTTAATTGCTAACAGAGATAAGAATGGTTTATTAAGTGTCAAATAAGGTAAGGGTTATCTTAGTAAGGAGAATTAAATATTGGTCTTTCTTAAAGACCTCTAAAAAGGACTTTTGAAGTATATTGCATAATTGAGAAAAAACCCCATAAGAAGTGCATCAGTGCAGAGCATGTTTAATGGTCTCTTTCTTTTCTTTATTCTCTAAAGCAGTGCCACATTGCACAAATTTGACTCCTTGGCATAGAAAGGGTTAAAGCAGTGCCATAGGATGTAACTACTGTATATTGAAGTCTTGAAAATCTTGGTATTTGTGATGGTGGGTACAGGAGGTACAAGTGTTGCCTAATTGTGATCACAATGGCAATTATAAGCAAACAAAAAATACTTCTTTGTGTCATTGTAGAGTAGAAATTAAGAGAAAAAAAAAGGTATCAACACTTCAAACTGTCACATACAGGAAGTCTCTATTAAGCAGTTAATAGAAAATTGCCATCACAATTGAAATCATTAGAGCAGAATCTTTATCTGTTTTTCTCTCTGTTTTCCCCAAACCATACAGAGCATTGTCTGTAGACAAATGTGCCAAAACCTTGCAGAGTCTTGCTGCTGTATACTACAATACCAACCGACCTGGTGATGCCTTGATAATCTACCAACAGGCATTAGAGTTGGAGCCTGAAAACACTGACATTCAGCTCCAGTATGTAAGTATCTGTTAGTCAAGTTCACTGTGAGAATATTGAGGAAGGATTGAAACAAGTCATGCTTAAAAATTAAAAAAAAAATGCCGGCAAAGGATATCTAATGTAAAGTTTTGAAGAATGGCTGGATAAACTGTTACTGATTACTGGTAAGTATTCCTGCATTCATTGCTGGACTGAAAACAGTCACGAAGTATAAGCATTGACATATGACAATAGTGTATCAATTATCAGAAGTTGCTAAACGAGTTCTGTCACAGAAAGGTATTTTTAGTGAGTCACAAATTTTCTATCTCAAACAAACTTGACTTTCAAAGGCCATCCAAATAGCATTATAATATGTTCAAAACCAACATGCACACTAAAAGTTAATGTGTGAGTCAGTAACATTTGTCTATTAAAAGTTTGCAGTAACATACAATTGCCTATTATATGTGCTTTGGATCTGCATTAAAGATATTTTCCCAATTACTGTTTACAGTTGATTTGTTTTTCCAAGAATTTCTCTGATAAGTTAATGCTGTTAAAGACACATGAAAAAGAAATGACAATGCTGTGGGTATTACTCTGATGTTGACGTAATGTTTGCACTGTTGAAATAAACATACCAATCATCAAACAGACCAGACCACAGAAACATTTGCCTCATTTCTCTGTATAACAGGCCCAAGTCCTGACACGCCTCGGTCGCTATGGAGATGCAGAAAGGTTCCTCCAGGCTGGCCTGCATCATGACCGTGATATGATTAGCTTCAGACGTCTTCTCTCCAGCATATACAGCATCCAACACCAGTACACCAGGGTAAGTGAATCACCATTTATTTCTACATGTCCATGAAATCAGGAAACTTTTTGTGACAAATAATTATGCACTGGTTTTGAAGTATGAATTTTGTTTTTAATTCATTCTCAGAATTCAAGCAAGTGAGTGCTTAAATATCAAGTCATGCATTCAAAGTCCAAATTTTGCTTAATTGTAGGGATTGCCATGGAATAAAACTATTCTGCGTGTAGTGTTTGTCATCAGGTATAGATTAAATGCTTGTTTTTGATTGACTGACTCAGTGTTGGTTGAAATAGTATTTAGTGGCCTGGTCATGTCAGTGGTTGTAACATAATATTGTGCTATGCCTACAGATAGTGTGTAATAATTAGATATCGAAAGATATGTAATATAAACATGTGAACATGGTTATTCCAGTATGCAAGCTTTTCAGCAGTGAGTATGTTATTTTGTGAAAGATTCAGAAGTAGGTGTAGAAGTCATTGTAAATGAGCAAATAATAACTTTGACATAAGTGCTTTGAAAAATTTACCTGTAACAGATGTAAAATGAATATCATTGCTTCATTGATATTCACGATAATGGATCCATTTGAAATACCTTAATGAGTACCTGACCCACTGTGTTGTGCTTCTATACAGGCACTGCATGAAGTGGACTACATTTTAGACCACAGTGTCAACCTGAATGATGAAACCAAGGCTGAGCTAATCTTTGAGAGAGGGAATTACCTCAAGGGTCTTAACAGACTTGACCAAGCCAAAGAAGTATGTTTTCTCAATCTGTTTACTGTAAAAGTGGTTTCTTTCGCGTACAGAAACTTTTGCGGTATCCATCGGTGACGACTTTTTCGCGTGTGTTTAAATTCGCGGTCGGTAATGATAGCGTGTAACAACCGACGAGTTCAAAACATTTTCGCGTGATGTTGAATTCGCGGTTCAACCTCAAAGCGCGAAAAGCGCGAAAATAAAACTATCACAAAAGAAACCACTTTTAAAGTATTTATTTCTCTCTCTCTCTCTCTCTCTCTACATTCTTACAAACCTCTTATTTTTTTTATACATGTTATTGTATATATATATAATTTTTTTTTAATAACATGGTTGGAATTTAGTCATGTTAATTATTCAGAATTAGCAGATTTGCAATGATTTGATCAGATAACAAATCTGTTGTTATGAGTTTAAAGACATCAGCTCTGTGCTGCCATTGAGTGTGATGAGTATTCCATATATTATTGAAGATTAAGTCTTTCCTGAAAAATGGAAGCATCTATTACACACCAAGTGGTGTTAATGGCATACAGAAGTATTGTTAGACTTTCTCTTAAGTCATACAAATTAGTTCTTGTCTACACCATACAATGTGAAACATGTCTACAGCTGTGTACACCTCTCACATTCGAACTTACAGGCATACGAGGCTGCCTTAGCTCTTAACCCTGACATGGGATCATGCCTGTTGAATCTTGGAGCCTTACACCATATCAGGGTGAGTGCTGTGGAGTAATGGTGATTGTGAGAACCCTTTACATACCACACATAATAGCGCTGTGATCTTAGGCAGCACGAATAGATTTAGGGGTTTACTGGGTAGTGTTAAATGGGTGCTCTTTGCTTTGGGATACATTTCCTTGCTGGAAAAATTTATTGTTTGATAGGTATTTCAGTCTGACACGTGCTTTCATGGACCTTAAAGATAACAAGCAGTGGCGGATCTACAGGGGGGTTCGGGGGTTTAAACCCCCTCCTTGAGCTTCCAAGTAAAAAAAAAAGAAAGAACACACAAACAAACAACAAATAAATCAATCATATTAAGACCTAAATGAACATAGAGGCACTTTCTTGTCTAAAAGTTATCAATTTCATAATTGAAAATGCAAAATGTTTGCCCCTAATAGGGCAAAAATTATAATACACTAACAATATACATTATATCTATACTGTACCCTAATATTTACTTATAAGTAAATTTAGTGTATATCAAGATGGTAGCCTAATGTCCTCGAGTGTGCCCTGTGGAACATAACTTTAGCATACCCTACATTTTTCTTTTTCTTCTATGCTTTCTAGTAATATAAGAAGAATTTTTTGCTCGAACAATGCGATTACATTTTAGCTTTTAATGCATACATTTCAGATGAATGGCAAAGTGAGAGTGGCTCGCTCACTCTGTCCATACTTATAGTAAAATGAATAGTTTGCATAAGTTATGATCATAGTCCTTCGCAGTGATTTTTTTTTTACTATGTTTGATTCCTACAAATTTGCTTTTGAATGCTCTATAAACATGACTTTTGTACTCCGTTTTTACAGAAAGTCCCTACTGTGGGACGGGGCTTGCTCGGTCTGTCCGTATATGTATAGTGAAATGAATAGTTTGCATGAGTTATGATCATAGTCCTTTACTGTGATTTTTTTTTTACTATGTTTAATTCCCTTCAAATTTGCTTTTGAATGCTCTATAAACATGACTTTTGTACTCCGTTTTTACAAAAAGTCGCTACTGTGGGACCGGGAATCCCCTCCCCCCCCCCCCCCCCCCCCCCCCCCCCCCCGGTCGAGATTTTGCC
The DNA here is from genome assembly GCF_040938485.1 of Diadema antillarum. Lineage (NCBI taxonomy): Eukaryota > Metazoa > Echinodermata > Echinoidea > Diadematoida > Diadematidae > Diadema > Diadema antillarum. Next base: position 185,432 of record NW_027271689.1, on the reverse strand, counting down.
CCCCCCCCCCCCCCATTATTTGGGCAAAAAAAGAGATTAAAATAGAGCATGCAAGTATGCTTGAAATCGCAAGCTGGCAACCCTAAAAATGAAAAATGTCCCTACTGTGGGAGGGGGGTATCCCCCCTCTCACAATATCCCCCCCCCCCTTGCTCGCTTCGCTCGCTTGCAATACCCAGCTCAGCCCCTTGAAACCCCGTCCTTAGAAAAAAGCTAGATCCGCCCCTGACTAGGGAAAGTTTAATGATAGTTACTGCCTTGTTCTTACATTCATAATTTCAGCATTAGGAACTTTGTATGTTCTTTGCCACTGAACAGTCAACGAATCATTTTGTCAGCTAACCATGAGGCTTCATCTTGGTTTCATGGAAAAATGATTCAGCCATGGAACAAATGTTAATGTACAGTTGAGGGTATCTAGATGCATGCTGTTATCATATTTCAGCCACCACAGCACCTTGCAACCCTATTCTAACTGGGGGGGTGTCAAATTGACCCCCCCCCCCTCGACATTTTGCGCCACGATTCCGCAACGCGCAAAGATTTTGCCGCGGCATTTCATGACTTTTTTCATTGAAGTCTCCCGCATATTTTGAGACCAAATTTGCGATGTCCCAGTTCACCGTTCTGAAGTTACGCAATGTTTTGCATATGCATGTCAACCCAAAAACAGCTCAAATTCATGATTTTGTGTGCAAATCCAATGCAAATTGTGGGGTTTTTTTGTCTAATTGATATAAATCAGACTTTTTTCAACTTTTAACCATTGAAATTAATCAATTTTAATGTAGATCAGCTTGGAAAAGTGCCTGCAACAAATTTTGGCAAAGAAACAGTAGAAAACAAAAGGTCGAAAAACAATCAAATACATAAGAAATTAACAAAACAATACAAAACAAAAGAAACTGATTTTGATTGCGCTATTTTTTCATAAGAAAATTGTTGGATATGTCTTGAGGAACTCTGACACAAAAATTTAGCAATCCTTCAATGTTTTTAATGGAGTTATAGGTGAAAATATGATTTCATGCATAAATTTGTATAATTAATTTGTTTAAAAATATAAAATCAAATTTTTTCTATTGTATGACCATATAATCTTGTAGTTGACATCCGGCTCTATGTACAGGCAAAATTTTGCGGCAATCGCGTGATCGGCGGCCGAGATCTGAAGGGGGGGTCTCAAATAGCCCAGTTAGAATAGGGTTAAACAGACTTTCTTATGAAGCATATGAAAAGGGAGAAGGGCAGTTGATGTCTGTAATTGGCAACTGTGACTTAGATTACTAAGTAACCCTCACAATTTCCGTGTATTAATATTCATAAGACTGTCTTTTTAAAGGAAGCAGATTATTGCATATTCCATGAACACAGAATCTTTTATTCATCATAGTTGGGTTTTGTTTCTCTCTCTTTGTTATAGGGAGAGTACAAGCAAGCAAGGATATACTATGAACAAGCACTCATCTTGGACCCTGGTAACAGCATTTTGATTGAAAATATTTCCAAGCTGAATCGAGCAGAGAGCAGAGTCAAGAAGAGCTAAAGAAACAGCACAACAAATTTTGATTTCCTCATTTGCAAGCTAATCATGTAGAGGCACAGTCTGTTCTGTCAAGCACTGCAAGCAGAAACTTGGTGAAATTTTGTGCATTTGAATCCTGTGAAGTGCAGTGCCGTCATATTGTATTCAGAAACAGTTTGAAACTGTTATTTGTGTGCACCATCTACATTATTTTTATAACATTGGTTTAGAATGTAGCCAATCAGAAATGCTGAAGTGAGTCACACTTGCCCTCTTTATTCTTTATCTTTTCTCGCTAATGCACAGGAGTGCATAGAGTGTGCAGCAAAAAAGCATAATTAGCTGCTCTGCATATTATCCGATGGCAGATTACCAGTGGCTGCTCTGTACAGTTCATATAGCTATTTGCTTGCAAGAGCCCAAACAGTTGCTCTGATTCATACGGTCATCTGTAGGGTGGATGAAAGACTGGCCCCAATGTATTATAAAAGTACAAAACTATGCCAGCTGATATGATAGCTCAAAGACATATTCTATAAAACAAATAATGCACAGGACTGTGTTTTCCAAGATGTTAGTACAGGTGCAGCACTCTCAGATATTCACAGTGCTGTGCATGTTGCACCAGTGTAAATACCCTGAAGTAGGCTACATCTCCACTAATGCACTCTCCCCTGTGAATAATTCATATAATAATATGTATTCAAGTGAGTTTATGAGTGAGTATATTTGTTCTTCTACCCAGAATATAATTGTAAAGTCACATGAGTTGATATCATATATCAGAATTACAAGTTAGGGTTGCATGCTCATTTTTATTGAGGACAGGCATACCAGCATCTTTGTTAAAATTTCAATTTAGTTTATTGTTTTTTAATTGGCCAAGTTGGATATGGATATGAAAATCTCCCTGATTTGGGAATTATTTTTGCCCATTAAAATGCATGTAACACACAGATATCTCCCTGATTGCTGTGTGGAATCTCCCTGATTTGGATGTGGGAATGTTGGCAGACCTGGGTCATACTCTTTGTGCCTACTGAAGCTACTGTGATGTAGCCTCAAATAATTTTTGATATCATATACACATGAAAATGTCAAAATTTCCCAGACCTCTAAAACAACAGAGAAATAATGCTTGATTTATGTCTCAACTTGTTAAGGGCTCACAGTCAAAACGATAATAAATAAATAAATAAAAGAATGAAAATAGATATACTAATGAATTATTATACACATGAATATTAACAGTAGGTGATTCTGGTTTAATATTTAAATTCATGTCAGTGATATAAGGGATACAAATATCATGTTATGGGTGGATTAGCTAGCATGTACTGATTACTAATACACTGACAGTTCTCTTTTATTGTTGTAGCTATGAAACAGTTATCAAAGCATGAGCATTAGTTGGACCTCTCTGGACAAACTTATGAGCCCACCTAAAGTTTTCAACGATATTATGTTAATATTGTATTGTTTTCTGTTATTAGGGAATCTAGTTTTGCTATACAATATGGGTTACATGTGTTCATTTTTCTGCCAAAGAAAATCTTGCCAAATTCATGTTTTGTATTTGGATTGTGGTGTGCTGCATGATCATGCAAGGTGTTGGCAATATGTGAATTATTTTAAGCATTTTATATAAATGAATGTAATATATGTTTACAAGCATGTGATGAATTTGATGATCTCATGTATGGTGACATGTCTTTGAGGGACAGATTCTTACTATTTTATCTGCTTTGAAATTATTTTGTTTTATATCTTTGTGATTGCTAGATCAAAATTTTACTTTTGTGAAGATCAGGAGATATGAATGTAGACGGTACTGAGGATCGGCATATTAATATATATATATATATACAATGTATGTCGTGTATGTATATATATATATATATATATATATATATATATATATATATATATATACACACACACACACATATATATATATGTATATATACATATATACAATGGTGTATAGATATAATGTATGTCATCTTCTTCTTCTTCACGTCATGTTGCATACACATATGCTGGTGTGGTCTGCAAAAGAGTTCTCTATTGTCTGGCTGCCATTCTAGTAGCCCCAACTACAAGTATGTTTGTTCCTGTGCACTTCTTGATGTCATCACATGTACATGAACATAATTATATGCCATGAAAGTGCAGAGATTGCAAACAGCTACAAAACAATTCATTATACATGTACAGTTGAACCTCTCTTATCCGGCCTCCCTTTATCCGGATCTCTCTATTATACGGACGCAATCTCGCCGTGATTTTTTTTTAAATTATTACGGGAGGAAAGGGGGATTCCCAACTCCTTGAGAACTCCTACACAAACACACAATAATTACATATTACTTCCAATATGATTAACATACATTACATCAAATTTCCTCCCAAATTGCTTACCTTCAGACATTTTAACACCCCCAAACATCCCCAAATGTAACAATGAAAAGGTTGCAGTATACACATTACTACATGTGGTACTACAGTCAATGGGCTACATCAGTACATGTGTATGTATATGTACATGTATAAAGCATTGAGTTTCCAGTATCCGGCCAAATCCCTTATCCGGATGAGCCCCGGTCCCGACTTGTCCGGATACGAGAGGTTCAACTGTACTCTGTACTCTATTATGCTGTCTCATTGTATTCCATCATTTCAAATACCTTATTACCATGACAGCAGTTAGTTGAGCTAGCTTTGCCAGTTATAGTATTACACAAGGCATTCATCTTCATATTTCTGCATTTGATGAGCCAAAATAGTGGTGACAGCTGATTGTTACTATAGTTGTCTCTGGATTTTGTGCTGTGTTTGATGTAATGTGGGAGATGTCTTGTGTCTCCTATGTCATATTCTACTGTCACCCATTGTCTTGCAAAGTGAATAATACAAGAAAAGACAAACACAGATTTGATTAATGCATGTAGAGAAATTCAGAGAAAATCCTCTATTAAAAGATGAAAAATGTAAAGGAAACAAGGTTTTCTTTCATTACTCAAAAGAACAAATTACGTTGTATCTACCCTTTTGAAGATAAACATTGACGTAATATCTGTGATCTGATCAAACTCTTAATACATTGTATCTATCTCTGAGGTCAAATATCTACTATGCAAAAATTGAATGTGTATTGTCGGCTGACCATTTAATCCAAACTTTTGTAGCCTATTTACTTTTGGATACTGTAGTCATAAGCTGTTTGTGTTCCAAAATGAGATACTACCATTACCTGTGTGTATATTGGTTGTAAAGCCTACATTCTATGTCTCTGTGCAGCTCAGCATCATGGCAAGTTTTTCTTCTCAAAAATACTATATACTGTACCTTGAAAGAGTCTGTTTCTGCTGCTAGATTTTCTATTTATTCCTGTGGTGTCTATTTATCCAGCTGGATTTAATTAAGTTAGTGTTATTTTACTGTATTCTGTTTCCTTTTGTGTAGAAAGTGTCAACTGCCCCACTAACTGGACCTCTGTCTTACCTATTTGCCTCAGTGTATTCCAAATACGGTAGTACCAAACATTAAGTTCTGTCAAAGACCAATTTGAGAAATTTTGCCAGAAGTAGACCATTGCTTCACATCATATCAAGACTATGTATTATAAGAGATTGTAGAGAAAACTGGAGGATTTACCTTATGAAGACTTTCAGGTGATCCCTTCCTTTTCTGATGCTTTTGTGTTTGAAACATCAAGAGGGGTCTAGATCTAGAGTGCTCATAACTTTGTTGCACGTGTGGTCATCTTCACAGAGAATTGATATATTTTCAAACCATGTCATGCATGAAATAAAAATTAGTTTCAGTAAGTCTGTGTCGTATCATATGCTATCTATACATGTATACACTAGATCAGTCGAGAGTGAATCACCATCAAGTGTAATAATTGCCTTACAGGAAATCATTGCTACTGTTCACTTGTCGAATCAGTTGTAATGAAGTGAAACTACAAATTATAGTGTTCATTTTAAAAAGAGCAAGGAAAAAAATAGGGAGGCTTGTTGTTGTTCAGCTTGGATGTTCTTCATGTATGAACGTGGTGTTCATTTTCATGTAGTACATGTATTTGACACACAAATTTTTTTCCTGTATGTAATGTCATGTATTATACTTTCAATACTGATATTTCAACAAGCAGGTAATAAGAAGAAAAAAAAAAAACATCATTGAAATTTAATTTCCTTTTTCCCCCCTCCCCTTTCTAGTACATTACATGTATTCCCTCACAATGATTTGGAGAAATCTTGTTGCTATGCAAAAAGCTATAATGTGGGAAATTTTATTCACCTTTTTGTGAGGCATCAGTGGAATAATCATTAATAAGTATATCTAACAAGATGTTTTTACTATTTAATGGAAAATTATAAGATTTATAAATAATGTATATGTGCATATAGGTATCTTTCTAATTAGATTGTGCAATATCACGATGTGCCCATTTAAAACTTGATGTTGGGGCATTTTCTTTCTTTTCCACACTTCGACAATGGGGAATTCAGTGCTAACATATTGGGAAAATATGGTTTGAATTCTGTATTTGCCATGGAATGACGGTAGCTTTTGTCGTGTTGTGTAAGTGAATGTAATCATTGCACCAAGACGTTCCAAGGTTTAAAGACCAAAGTCACGCTCTACATAATAAAATATTCTTGTTGAAAAATACCAATGCGTCATATTATGTTGTACAGCATAATGGGTCCTAGCAGTTTACAGTGAAGGCAGTTCACCCCCAAATATATTTGGATATAAGCAAAACAAACGTGCAAGACATAGACATGGGGGAAAACCCTTATATGAGAGTATAACAAGAGGTTTTATTTGCTGTCTTGCACCAACTGACTTTCTATGCATTCTACAACCTATGATGGATTTTCACCAAACTTGGCAGGTAACATCCCTAGGTTGATACATGTAGGATTTCAGTTTGTTCTAATGGGCACTATGACATCCCACTCCCCAGTCCCATAATTAAGGAATCTTTAACACATTTTTTTTTTCTAGAACCAGAGGTGACCAAGACAAGTTCTTTTTCTTTACTCCATCAGAAGATTTATTACGTATATATACATGGTTTACATTAATATATATATCTATATATATATGTATATATATAAAACGAAGAATAAACCGGTAATGCAATATTTCGCCAATATAGAGTTTATTGAGCAACTCAAATTTTCGGTGGCTTCCATCCACCTTCTTCAGGAGTCTCGAACCGGTTTATTCTTCGTTACATTGGAGCCAATACGTGAATTCGCAACATGTATGGTTTATATTTCAGGGTACACAATTATGTCACGAATCAAATTACATCATCTCAAAATCATCATGCTTTAAAAATAAAGCAAAACATCTAAATTTTCATTAACACCAGAATTATACAAATTATTGCTTTTGTTTTGTTTTCTCTTTATTTTTTACTAACGTGCAACTATTCTTGGTAAAACATGCTCTGTCTGTTTTATATTAATATGTAGGACCAAATTTGTAGTCTTTGACGATGACATTTCTTATTACAGCATTTTTTTAAAAACAACTTTATTTTTCGACTGTCCGTGTAGGCTAATATTCCGATCAGCAATCACTTTGTGAAGAGTAAAAAAAAGCTATAGGTAAAGACAAAATGCATTCATTTTTGCAATGTATTTTAAGCAAGTGTGTGATATTGAAATAAAAAATCTGTACTACGTTCTACATATCTCGTAAGATTTCTTTGGGATATTCAAACAGGACTTTCCTTTTTTTGGGGGGACTGATTTTGGACCAATTTTTCACTTTTTCACCTTGTCCATGAGAATGCATTGTCAAGTTTTCACCAAAAAAATGACAGTTATTATCATGAGGGTGATAATGTATATTGTAAAAATGGGCACCCTTATTCCCTTTGACACCCCGCCCTAGAGACCGAAATAAGAGATCTTTGAAAACAAATTCTTTAAAACCAGAAGTGATACAGCTAAATTAATGCTATGAGTAAGTATACTGGTGAGTGAAGTTTCAAATTTGATCACAGCAGATCCGGAGCCCGAAGGGTGGGGGCGGAATTTGGAACCAATTTCACATTTGTGTAATTATTCTCTTTGAGAATGCGTTGTCAAATCTTCACAAAACTTGGCAGTAATTATTGTATGGGTTATAAAACATTATTACATGTATGTACAAATGGGCACCATATCGGGAACATTTGCAAACCCCGATTACCATGAACGGACAGCAGAACGCTTGACTTTACAGGGCTGCGACTTCACAGTGAAGAAGGCGATGTCTAACTGTCCCGATGAGAAGTTGGTTTTGATAGTACACAGCTGTACTCGCCATCGAAATCATATCCCCTTCCTCGCTGTACGCCTCGTCTAATTCATACTCTTGGTATGGTTCACTGGAAGGCCTGAATCTGACTCGTATGACCTGTTTATAATATGATGGGATGAGGTAGGAAGGAAAATGGCCCGAAACAGAGTGAGAAGATTAAGGAAACTATTTTAAAAGAAAGACTTGAAAAGCAGACTACATAAGAACAACAACACGGTCACTGTTGTACAATGTTTAGTGTCTGGACTCTTAGCAGGGACTATAAACCCGATCCTGCTCGAAATCATTGGACAAGAAAACGTTCTTTCCACAGTGTTCCTACTTGGTCTTCTCTTCTGATCCACAAGGGATCAGAGGAGGAGACCAACAATAGTGGTAAATAATTAAATATGCATCAAACAACAACAACAACAACAAAAACATAAACAAACAAACAAACAAACAGACAGACAGACAATGAGGAAGGACTGATTGATGTACGTTGCCTTGGTTATGGTTCATCTCTGTCGATCTCATTCAGGTATGGATTATGTCGATGCATACGGCAGTATGTCAACCCAATCATAGGCCTACTACTTCCGCTTACTTGAAAAGTACAACAGTTTGGCCGAATATCGAACATTGTATTTCTTCGTCATTTTATGGATATCTATTTACTTTCGATTTTACTCAATCACTGGGTCATCAAATAATGTATCTGAAGATTAAGTTCAGATTTAAATGAAGTTAGCGCTATATGCAACAGTTATTAAAATGTATCATTGGGCCCGTGAGGGGAATTTATTTTCTCAAGGAGTGCAGACATTTCCTGAGGTGGATGGGATTAAGAGAGACAACACAAGATAGGCAGGGGTGGATGCTTGGAGGGGAGTTCAGAGGGAAGGGGGAAATTTTTGTATTCTGTTAGTCAGAAACTTTTAGAGAATTATGCATCAACATTGGTAAAAATGCATTCAAAATTGCGTTCCTGTAACTTCCCAACCGGACAAACAGATTAACTTGACATGCTTAAAGCGCATATCGCATACCCACTCTTCTTCTCCCCTGCGGCGTATCTCAGTCTTGGCCATACAATTTAATTATCAACCGGCTAGCAGTTACCCCCCCCCCCCCCCCCCTCCCACACAGACACAGATACAGACACACACAGTCAATAATCATATGAGCAGTACCATTGACATTATACACGCTGGAATCGGAGGGATGAATGCTACTAGGTATTTCCCTTTTCCGGTATGCCCTTCTACAGAATAATCTAGGGGCCTACACGAATTGTGATGTTCAGACATTAGTAGGTACAACACTTTCACTGCAGAGTTTATTGATCCTCGCAATAGAAATGATTTTAGTATACGTATGACTACTATAGTTGCAACAGACTTCAGGCTGATAAACCGGGGGGGATTACGATTATAAGGACCAGAAATGCGTGTTCTATATACTAGGACGTCTGTTTCTGCAATGAGTATGTTATTTTACCTGTGACGGGCACGTTTTGCTTCTATCTTCTAAATGCTCCACAGCTTTGAACCCAACGGGATGACTTCCGGTCCAAAGATGATCATCGTCATCTACGAATATATTATCCGGGGCTGTGCCTAGATGAATCGTCTGAATTGGCTACAGAGAAAGTGAGGAAATCAATCAAATCTTGACGTATTTCAAGCGACGTATACTGCACCTTATAACTTTAATGACTTTGGTTCATTATAAGCCAGAGTCAGGGCCTCTTCCTTCTCTTTTTTATGCCTCCGCCAACGAAGTGGCCGGAGGCATTATGTTTTCGGGTCGTCCGTCCGTCCGTCCGTCCGTCCGTTCGTAAGTCCGTCCGTCCGTACGTCCGTCCGTACGTCCGTCCGTACGTCCGTCCCGTTTGGTTTTTGTCGGTATCTCAAGAACCGTGTGGTGGTTTTACATCAAACTTGGTATGAGGGTATAACCTGATTTTAGGGTAACGGGGTCAAAGCTCAAAGGTCACAGGTTATTTTGTGAAAAAAGGTTGAAATTTCATGTTTTTCTCCATATCTCGCAAATGGTTCAAGGTATCTTCATGGAACTTAGTATATATGCATGCACCGATGGGCAGTGATTATCTAGGGAAGTTGGGGGTCATGGGTCAAAGGTCAGGGGGTCAAAGGTCAAGGTCAACTCCTCAAAATATCACTACTTTCCTTATATTTATGCAATGCCTGAAGGATTTTTTTTTTTAAACTTGATGTATGCATGTACGCATGTATAACCCAACCTAAAATCCTGGCAAACTCATTAATCCTACCGTATTTTGATTATTGTTCTTGTGCATGGTCAAACTGCTCACAAACCCTTAAAGATGTGCTTATCAAACAACACAAGAAAATGGCCAGAGTGGTAAGGAGAGTGGATCACACAGTGCCAACCAATCAGGTGCTTGGAAGGTTACGTTGGATGACGCTTGAAGAGAGGTGGCATTTGAACACTTGTAAAGCAGTCTTTAAGACAATTCATGGCAACATGCCCGAATATGTGCAAGAACTCATCACGCCTCTTGGTAACATACATTCATATCGTACGCGAAACACAAGTTATAATGGTCTCATAATTCCACAAGTTAAAACTCAAGCCGGAAAAAAAAATCGTTTTCACACTATGCATCATGTATTTGGAATCAGCTCCCCGCTGAAGTCCGAAACGCCACCTCTCTTCAAGCGTTCGTAAGAGCATACATATCTCACTTGGGGTAGAATTCGGGTATTTTTGATATTTCTGTTTTTAAGGTATTTTTTTTTCTCAAATAATATGAGTTTGTGTATTATTATCGTCAAGGATTAACTTTGCATTTCTTCATTTATATAGAGTATTGATATTGTGTTGATGTTATGATGTAAAAAGGAGTGTCCTTGATTTGTTATTTTGTGTTTGTTGAACTGTTATATTCTGTCATTCTGTTGCAGGGCCCCCTAGGATAACAGTGTTTAAACCACTGATGGGGCTACCCTGGGTAAAGAAAACTAAATAAATAAGTAAATATATTCTGTGGGAAGTTTCTTGCCAAAAGGTCAAAGGTCAAAAGGTCAAAGGTCAAGTGAAAGTGCTAAATTGCACTTCTTCCTCCATATCTCAAAAGTAACTCAAGGTATTATCATGAAACTTACATATTTATGCATGTTCTACCTAACAGTGATTCTCTTTGGAACTGTGAGGTCAAAGGTCAAAGGCCAGGTTTAGATAATACTATTTTACCATTTGATACTGAAATTATACTTTTTCTCAATACCTTGAAAATTACTCAATGCATAAGCTTATAAAAGGGTCAAAAGTCAAGTAAAAATCATCAGTTCCCCCAAATACCTGCACTCTGACGTTTTAGTCATTCATCCAATTGAACCTAGTTCTAGGAAAGTGAACATTCAGCACATTTGTGGCAAACCTGTCATTTTCATATTTTGCCAATTGTGTGAAACTGTCATCACACATTATCAAGATATTGTACTATAGACCTATTAGGAGATCCATGCATTATTGCGGAGGCATACACCAGTCGCCGTAGCGACATTTCTAGTTTTTTATTTGCGTCGCTGTTTCGCATCTAGGCATGCCTGATCTGTTTGCGTGCGCACGTACGTGTGTGTGTATGTGTGTGTGTGTGTGTGTGTGTGTGTGTGCGTGTTGAGAGAGGGGAGAGAAAGAAAGAAAGTGTAGTTCGAGAGATGGACGAAAGAAAAGCAAACATTAGGGGCGGAAATCAATAGGATTATAGGCAGATATGGAGATACAATAAAATTCAAGAAGATTGTTTAATATCACTCTGATTTACAGAAAGCGACTCTTCCTACGTCAAACAAGGATAATTGAAATGAAAGTACGAACTGTGACTTGAAATACATGATAGTTTCCAGAAGATGATAATAACTGACAATAAACTAACCTTTTTGTTTTCTAGACTGTTATCGGATTCTCTTCGATAAATCTGAATGGCTCTCTCAAATGGCTGAGATACAAACAAATGTCTGAAGAACATAAAATAGGAGAGGAGGACTAATTATTATCATGAGTCATGTCATGTAGATTGCTCTGTATTCCGCTCTGTATACAGCATTCAATTAGATATCTATCTTGCAATGGCCAGATGGAGCGACTATGACGAAGAAATGTCACGTAGTTAAAGCGAGAGAAAAATACATTCCAAAAACCTCCTTTTCGGTTACTTCATTACTGCAGGCTTTAAAAAGAAATCAGCATCTTAGCATCAACTTTCACTTTTCATTTGACTATTTTGTTTACACACGTGCAAGTTTAAAGATCGACGGCTCGGTCGAGCAAAGTAGACTGCTCTTTATTGTATTTCTCTCTCACCATTTCGATTAAAGGTCCATCTTGCAATTCAGCGACTACGACGAAGAAATTGCACATATTTAAAGTGAGGAGAAAAAACAACAACAATATAATTAAAAAAAAATCCTTTTCGGTTACTTAATAACTGAAGGCTTAAAAAAGTCAGCATCCTAACATCAACTTTCACTTTACACTGGTTATTTTGTTTGCTTTTCGCGTTGTGTGTATGTTTGAATCACACACTACACTGATGTGATTGTGAAATAATAATGTATCTGTGTAAGCATTTACAAATACATAGTACAGAAGTATTACATTATTCTTTCTCCGTTTCTGCGATTTTTTTTTTCGTGAACCTACTCCGACAGTGAGAAAGTTTGTGTCCATTTGATTAAACACAGAGGTATTAGGCAAACTCGCATGTACCTTCTTGATTGAAACAGATTCACAATAATGATAGTAATAAAGAAATAAAAGACTGGCACAGTCTGTACATGAAGACATCATTGTGTTGTAACGCTGCAACCATTATGGCGACTACTCCTTACCGTCCATCTCTAGACAGCTGAATCCCATTAGGTTCGAGCAAAGCTTCGCTGACATCCCTACATGAAGTGACGTCACAGAAGAAGACGCCACCAGTTCGAATCCTCAGGAATTGTTCTAAAGTCCGAATGGCCGGGTTTAGACTCCTGCCGTCGTTGGTGAAATAGAATTCGTTCGATCCGACGGCTACTACGTCATTCATACTGTATGGAAAATCATGAAAATAATTTTGTTTTAATGTCGCCTCGATAGATATTGCCTTTCTTTTCTTTCCTGTGTTTTTTTTTTTTTTACGGTTAAACAATGTCTGATTCAATTGTCACATACTTAGATCTTCCTCACGACGTAAATGTTTCTTGTGTAACGTTCGATCCAACTCGACAAAGCTTTCGTTGCTGTGCGTCAATACGCACGTAGACGATGAATACATATGGTCGTACCTGCACCACATTAAAGAAAAGTCACTAGAGAAGAAAAAGGCAGTCGTGAAAATTAATAGTTTGCTTGACCCTTGGTAGTATATCTCCAGCAAACGGTTCTTTTATATCAAGGATAAGATCTAGCAAACGGTTCTTGTCATATCAAGGATAAGATCTAGCGAAGTTTGCACACATTTTCATGCTGACGTCTTCCACGCGTCTTCTGAAAGCCAAAGTCCTGGTTTTCTTCTTAAACAGGAAGATATCCACAACATCCCGTGTTAACAGATGGTTGACCACAAACAGGTGTACCTCACCTGAGTATTAAAAAAATATAATGATAGTTTTTCGTTGATTCTCCTTTTTTATATAGGCATTATGGCTATGCATTTTATAATGGAGGTTCTTCTATTTTGCTAGGGACTAAATGCCTTGGAAGCCATGAAGGCGGACCAGTTAACCCGTTCGATACCGAATTCTGAAATCCCCATAGACTAAATACACAGGCCACTAGTCGTTCCCGTATGGAATGGGTTAATGAGCCATTGGTGTGAAACACAACGATGTGGTCGGTTTCATTTTTTTTTGTTCACTTTCAATGAGAAGCTCTGAAAATACAAGAACTAGAACATTTGTTATATGGTCATCTTAGTGAATATAAATCATATTTCGATCAATTATTCATGTCCTTTTATTAAAAATGAACATGTTCTACGAATGCATTTCGTAGAAAAATGTGTTACATTAATCCTCCTTTTTTACGTCTCTCTTTCTTTTCTGGTTTTAGGTTTTAAGCAGCCCCTTCTTTTACAAAAGCTACGTTTCATTCGACTATAATGATGGTATCTTAATAATCCCCCTTTTGAATAACGGATAATATATTTCACTCTCTCTACTTATTTAGGATTTTTTTTTTAATTTCTTCACTATCTTAGTGATTATCTGTAAAGGAAAATATAAGACAACAGGATAAACGATGCTTTCATCATAAATGGAATTCATTGTTCATTGTGTCACCTTGTTAACTCGGGTATTTGAGGAAATGAAAGTTTTCAGCTTGTTCGTAGACTTCTTTTTACACTGAAATGATACGAGTCTCTTTTGATCAATTCGAGTGCTAAATCTAATTTTAGATAAAAATTTGTCACATTTTACCGCTCTCTTTGTCTTCGTAGGAGCTTATCCCGTGCGGATGAAGATGATTTGGGTCATAGTTTCCCGTAATCTTGAGTTCGGTAACCTTACGAGAAGGATCGAGAAAATCGAAGCTGTAGATATGACCTGGTTGGCTCTGCTCTGTCCTTTCCTTTAACGTGAGGTAACCCTGCCAGAGTATGATGTAGAAGTCTAGCAATAATTGACAGTAAGTTAACTCTTCATGAATACGTATCTGCGTGCTACCAACGTTGGACGAAAAGCAAGAGTGATACATTGCAAGGGCGGGATGAAAGGACCTCTGGTTCCTTTCACAGCTTCTTCACTTTCATCAGGAAAATGTCTGATTAGACTTATTCTTTTACTAGGTAAATTTGTGTGCACTTTGCATGGACTCATTGCCTTTCAGTTATGCCATAATTAGTTGTCCAAGTATTCCTTCTATAGCTGGATTGTTTATTGGTATTGTATTGCATTGGTACACAGTATACTTATTATTCATGACTTTTTCGCTATCAATGGGTGATCAAACGGATTTTTTTTTTCTTTTTTGAGAGAGAGAGAGTACATTAACTTTGAGAGTCTCACACATTATATTCACGGGACATGCAAAACTTTGCACAAATTGTAAACTGAACGCTAAATCACATAATCATACCAATTTATCATAAATCCAATCTTTTGCTAGCGGTAAAAATGTAATCAGAAGAAATGGAGGTGGAAGAGGACAGTGTGATCATGAAAGAAAAAATATTATGGCAAAAACAGTACCAATGATTATCATAGCATTATTGTTACTTCGACTAAGAAAAGAATTGAGTCACAGTGCACTTTATATGCATAACTTACCGAGGATATCAAGGCCTGACCATCTGAGAGTAATTCTATATCTTCCGAGCCATTAGCTGTAAAATAAACCAAATGTCGAATGTCATTAATAGCGTAGGCCTATTGTCATGCATGTTTTGTTTTCATTTATTAATCGATTTGGAATGTCTCTTCTTTCGTCTTCATAGAAAGATGCCCAGTAGTAATGTGCTACTCCTAAAGAGATTACATAATAAGAGAACCTCTTTGGTTACTTTATAGAAATTCTACAGACACTTTAGTGATTGTCTGTGTGTTTTGTTATTGTTGATCGTTTCACACTTTCTATGTATTCGATTTCTTTTCCTCACAACGGCTTTCAAGAATTCTAGCATGAGTGAGGATTAGATTAGCAAAAGTATTTAAAAGTTTTATTTAGAGATATTCTTGCAATACGCCTCCATCTATGAGTACCGCGCGCATTCTTTAATCAACATGAGTCCCGTATATATTTACAGACATTCTACTTATAAGAATGACTTTTTGTTGGTCGTTAAGCAGCCGATGTTAAAAACAGTCTATGAAACCATCACTGTGTCTTCCTTGCTCCCTTCCATGACCAGTCATCTCTTTCTCTCTTGAAGTGATATTATTATCATTTCGCTTAAACTATGACTGTTATACTCACTTATTCCCTGAATGATATGGCATTCCCCGGGCTTATGGTTGTAAACATACACGTGGAAACCGAGTGTTCTTCTGCAAAGCAAAAACCAATGATAATTCAGCGTGAACGTGAACTTACTTTTTCGAAGTAAAAAAAACCCCAAACAAACAAAACAAAACAAAACAAAAAGCAAGCCAAAACGTACACACACACAAACAAACAAACGAACCCACTACAAGGAAATTAATACATTTTATGCATTTGACACACGATGGCTGAAATGTTTGTACATTAGATTCATGTATTATGTATTGTTATTGACCTTAAGTGGCAACAAGATGAAACAGCGAGAAAACATTTTACAAAAAGACAGCATTACCTCGTCATTCAGCCTTGTTTGGACTTTGATCTTCTTTTTAAGACGGACAGTCAATAGTCGATGCTGATAGCACATCGTTGCCCCTTTGCAAAGCAAAGATGTTACCACGATTCGTATTTGTGACATTGCAGCTACCAACCTTAGGATCGTTTTGGGCTCAGTAAATCTTAATAAATCTTACCCTGTTACAATATGAAGGTTCTCTTATAAGACATAACTGAAAAATAACTGCTCACGTTCCACTGTGATCAGCGAAAGCGGAGATTCAGTGTATGACAAACGAATTGGTCCCCTTCACAGACCATGCTATTATTACGCTGCTTTGGTAAAGTACATATCTTTACATGCACAGCAATGTGACAATGAGTGAGCGAGACATGTGCATTTGAATAGTAGGCCTACATAGAAGCGCATCACTCGGTCAATGAGTTTGATCCAATCAACTTACATAATGATAAACAGATGCTGAAAGCACACTGCCAGAACACCCAAAGCGATGACTCGTCCCCACATCTTTCCCACCCCGTTCTCTGTCAGTCACGAAGACAGTTCCTCCTGAAGACAACTACCAGCCTGCTTCCACACCACTTGGTCGTGAGGTTTGTGAAGATCTTCTCGGTGTGCTGTCGAATTCGCGAACACATACAACAAGCAAATAATCAAACAGGAACCCAAGTGGTCTCCCCTTTGCTCGTCACTAATGAAGGACCTATGCAATGCAAATGCATTTTGACTTGAGTTGACATGATTGACCCTAAACATCCCTTTTGTAGCAAAAAAAAAAGAGGAAAAGGAATAGGATAATCTTCTGACTGCCAGTTACTCAGATACTATGCCCACAATAAATATCTCTAAATCATGATCCGTGGATGACAATCCCATCATCTATTCTGCCAATCACTGAAGTACCCCGGAAAGTACTAATATGATTAACAAAAGTCATTGGAATGCAGCTTCCCCTATGACCGGCATATCTTGCATATTCCCATACAATGTCTTTTGTTAATCATATCAGTAGGCCTGTTCCTATAGATACAGTATATAGCATGGAACCGAGCAAGTTATGTTCAGGACAGGGAAAGTGGCTTGTCTGTATTATGTTTTCTAAGATGAAGAATGCCAAGACGTATTTCTCCTTGTGCTATCAAAATTATAGCAATGACTCAACGTGTTCAGTATGGAGAAAAATGACTGTTGTACTAAGTAATAATGACTGAGTACTCCAAGCCCAAACTGCAAATATCATTGAAGAATGAAACTCATAACATTTTCCTAAGAATTATTTCCAGCCATGCTTTTCCTGCTGACCCTGTAAACTTATCAATAATGCGAATAATTAATTTTGTCACAACCAAAATAAGATGACAAAGAATTACCTCTCTAGACTTATTTAGGTTGATGCAAAAGGAAATTCGCATTATTATACTACCAACCAGATGAATCTCTTTTCAGAACTGTAAAATTATTGTTTTGTTGAATGATTTTCGTCATTCCGAAGGTTCGTTATTCCGAACTACACAAATTCCTTGTACCCAGATGTTCGCTAATCCGAAAATGAAATAATGTTCGTTGATCCGAGCATCTGTGGAGAGATGGTTCGGTAAATCAAAAATTATGAAGTCTGTTGTTTCGAAGGTTCGTTTATCCGAAAATGAAAAACAAAACAACAACAACCCCAAACAAGGTTACCTATTCCGAAGATTCGCTAATCTGAAAGCGAAAAGAAGGCACGTACTAACGAACTTCCGGAATAACGAATCTTACTTCATTTCGGATTGAGAACGTTCGAAATAACGAACCTTGTTTAACTTTCGGACCCTTCGGAGTAACTAACTGTAACCGTTTTGTGTGAATCACCAAGGAGGTTCAAGAGATAGCTGGAGTCACAAAATTCTTATTCCCTTTGATCCCATATTAGATGCCGCCACACATATACATTGTTTTTGGAGTATGTGTCAAACTGGAGCTACCTATCAAATTGGGATAGACAATGGATAAAATCAATGTATTATTGTCTCAGATGTCTCAGAGTAAAGGCCTATAAACATATATAGTAAACAAGCATAGCAACAAAAACAAAGATGCCTTGACCCTTCACCTAATCTCTTGTTGTATAAATCCATCGCCGATCACCTGAAATGTTTGATATGGTTTGTACCTGTCATAATTTCCTCTTGCATGGTCTAATGAGCTTGAATAAAACCCAACCCAGCGAGGTTGATAGAGCAAGCTCGGCGAGACTTTTGACACGGGTGACCTGGGAGTACGAATTGGGGTGCATTGGCTGAAAGGCGTGGTCCCCATTCACGTGAAAAGACACAACCATTTCAAGTTGTATTCACACAAACGAAACCGGATTTTTTTTTTTTTTAAACGACATAATGCCAGTTTTAGCATTTCAGAGTGCCACATATTTTGCGATATACCAAAGTAGGAAAAAAACCCAACAGCAACAGAAAGGCGCAGTTTTAAAATTCTTTTCTTGTCTAACTAAGGTCTATGTTAGGCAATATTCAATTCCTGTAGTACCACGTGGGACATTTTCTTTTTGTTAAAAAAGTCAAAAGAATGGGCAAAGAGAACAAAACAAGAGGAAAAAGTGGGGCAGGTTGTAAAAATTGAATAAAGGTTCAGTGCAGTTCATATCGAGCACGGTATTGAGTCTTTCTGTCGCTTGGGGAAAAAACAACTTGATGTTCCACAAGTCTACCGATGAAAGGACGCCCTCAGTCTGTTCCTCGTAGAAAATGCTTCGCATCAACAGACTGTGATACCGATGTACACTCTCCGGAGGAAGCAGAGGGTGTTGCGTGTGTTCGTTCATCTTCGATAGAAACACCCTGTGTGCTCGTAGTTACCCTCTCGTCGCTACATCCTCTCCCTGTCCACATGTTGTTACCTTAGATAAGAAGTCATGGGTGATATATCAAATTAGTTATGACTTTTATAATGTTTAACTGATTTATCGGCATTCAGGTATTCAGAGTTCAGAGTATAGGCATTCAGAGTACAACATCAGAGAATAACGGGATATATTTTCATGGTTGAAATATTCTAATCATTAACTTTGCTGTATCTGCTACTCGTTTATTCCAGATCTAGTTGTCGAATCTAACGTTATTGTCACCGAACGACATAAACCGAACTAATCGTTTTAAATCCACGAATGTGTTCATTCCGGCTTATTAAAAGGAAAAAAAATACAAAAACATGTGTGCAGGTGGGATAAATTGCGGATGTAATGGTGTCAGTGTGATTGTTATTGCTAAGTTTAATGATCGAACAATGGCTAAGTGTGATTTGTTTTTTCTAAGTCTTTAAAAAATACTAATTTTAGATGGTTTTGTGTACAAGTTAATGAGAGACATGAGGAGTGACATTGTCACTTCTCTTTGTTTGCATATAGCGTAGGAAATCATGGCAGTTATGTCAGTGTCGTAAAAGAATGAGAATATTCAAAACTCATGAAGATTTTCCGAATATTTAAAAGGCTAATACAGACTTTTAATGTCATACTCCGTCAAGTTCCCTGTTGAGAACATGGAGTGGCACTTCCCTCGGAATCATTACTCTCCTTATTTTCACGGTGCCTCATTGGCGAAACGTTTGCCAAAGCTAAGATTACTACATTAGGACGGGAGGGAGGGGGAGGGGGAACCATCGGGTATATCGGTGCGCGAATGGACGGGCTTCAGCGCACTGCTCTAAACAACACCCGCGTCATTTTGAAGGTATCTATAGAGCGATCTGCGCGCGTCTATCTAATCAATAAAACCCTCCGGCACTTGGACTCCCATGAGCTATTGATCGAATCTAAACACTCGAGCTTTCCGCAACAGTAAATCTCCGGTAAGTCCTTTTCAAATCGATGACAAAACGCTGCCAATAAGTCTGAGGCGTAGTGAAAAGGGGCGGTCTAGCAACCAGGCGTTGTCAGGATCGCACAAGCCGGTGTGAAAAGCCCCCTATCTGTGGGGAGTACAATGGGAAACACGTCCAAAGAATGTCTATCCGAACAGCTCACATAGACTACTGTTTGGAAAACGTGCTAGATCTTAGCTGCATTCGTAAACAACGTCTGTAGAGGTAATATGTGATGGATGCACCAGACGAAATGAATGGAAAAGTTTGAATCCAGAGAAAAGATTCAAAAATACTGATATCTTGTTTCGTACAAATTGAAGGGACTGCTTCACCAATGCCTTAAAGCAACGGGAAGAGAGGAGGAAGGTGAGTGGAAATCTTCTGAGTACACATTTTGAAGTATAGAAGGAGATATGGTATACTTTATCACACATTGAGCTTTATTTGTATTACAGATAATCATGATCCTTATGACGATCCATTCTAAATATAAAACTCAGATAACACGTATGTCCGTAATAGAAACGATATGTGGAGCCAATGTTATATTCCTGGTCTGTATGAACCTTTATGTGCCATGTCCGGTTCTGACGATATATTTACAGTTGTATGCAGTGTATAGAATGTATAAATATCATACAATTCTGAGGGCATATAGTTCGGCATAACTGATCCTTCTTCTTCTTCTATATGTTAATGTCCAACATCCCTAAGTAGGGGCCAACCGGACAGGGGGTGCGCTGGTGTTAATTGCGCGGAGAGAGAAGTTTAGATACCATAGTTGCTTTGTTCTTGGATGTATAATGGAGGTTTGCTGTGTTGATGGAGTCCTTGTTTGTGATGTCGATGACTGCCGGTGGGAGTGCGATCTGCAAAGAATAACTCGAATGACCCAAATTTTGTGCACAAATCAAAGAGTATATAGGATCTGGAAGGAGTACACGCTGAAAAAAACCCTCTGGATTGAGTATACCACAAATGCAAAGTACAGTTAATTTGTTATTTCTTTTCCCGAAAGAAACATGTCCAGTATGTAGGTCACATAATAACATATAATTTTTGCATAATGAGGCCTACCTGTATTTAATGAAGGAGGATGTAAACTACATATTCACTGTCATTGTTAGAATATCTTATTTTTGTCGCATGTACATAATAGTGTAGCTCCCGTCCCGGTGATTTCATTTTGTGAATGTTACAGTGAAGTTATTAGAATCCACACCACCTTCTGGATGACCAGTCACATGTAGTTTATTTTCCTTTTTACCTCCACCAAAGATGCCTTTTAAGAGTATACGAAATGTATAGGTGTTTTCTAGCAAACTACTGTTTCTACGTCATATATTTATATTGATCTGTAGAATAGACACACGGCTTATCATATGATTGGGCTTAATGAGAATCAAACCTATGTGGATAACTATGCCAGATATCATCAGGCACGGGCAGGTTATATAGGTCACACTTCTGTACGGTATTATGTGGCTGCATAGTGTTTACCTCTTCGAAATTGTGGTACAGGGAATTCATGATTACACTTCTTCTTTTTCTTTTTCTTTTTCTTCTTCTTCCTCCTCCTCCTTCTCCTCTTCTTTTTCTTCGTCTTCTTTCTTTTTCTACAATTTGCACAGTCCACCACGAGTGGTGCATCAGCTTACTGGTAGGGTTAAGGTTAGGAATTTACTTCATGGGCTCTTTTTGTCATGGGCATTAAAAGTATGACTACGAAGAATGTTCCATTTTTTTTTCGTAATTGACAATAATGTGATTTTGTACCTCAGTGTCTTGGCCCTATAGGTATGTACAAATTCTCATTGTGACCCGGGAATAGATCTCTATTTTGTAATGGACGATCTGACATCACATCAGACTCAAATCTATTGAAAATACATTTTTTTATTATGTTTCAATCATTGATATACCTGTACATTTGTATAACTAGGGCCACGCCAATTTCAGTGTTGGGTTATTCAGTTGCTTTCGTAATATTTTAAGATTGTTATCTTCATGAAAAAAAAAAACTTACCTTATTGATGTTCTCGAACATTTTCTAACGTATGTCTGTGCTTCTTAGTTATAAGGTAGAGGCTCCAAACAGAATGTGCATAATCATATTCAAGATCCCACAATAGTAAACCCAAACGGTAAACTTATAACCCTCATCTCTCCAACAATCCTTCTATGCTATATGGAATATTTACATAGGTCGTATTAACCAATTGGTGACTATATCGAATGACAAATACAGTAAAACATATCCACCTATTTATGTTCTGTACTCGCTAAGGGAGCTCGCGTGCAATCGACGCGTAAACATATGACTGACATTTTTCAGTCACATATCGATTTACAAACCCCCTTTCGTTCAAGTGTAGGATGTTAGTACAGAGTCATGAACTTCACCTTTGACCCTTTTCCGCCTACCCCCATCCGTGTACTAAGCCATGATGATATATTCAGCCCCTTGTAGGTTGGTCGGCAGTCTAAGGCTGGATGAAATACAGCGCGAAGGAACTAGTGGATGTCAATTTACTGGATAACATCCGTAGTGTTTCAAGCCTTTATTTCCCTAACATATATACAGAGTACTCGTTGCATTTTTAAACAGAAGTCGTGACCCCTTTTGCTGAGTGCCCCCCCCCCCCACTTATACTCTATGTAAATGAAATATGAAGTCACAGGAAAGAGAAATTCGTAGGCATATAGGCCTACATATGACATTATCATCTTGTACGTCAGCACAAACTTTTCCACTTGACACCTCAATTTATACGTTCACTTTTATGGAAAACTAGAAATGCATAATATAGTATGTATGTGTTATCAGTGTGCATTTAATGACATATCGTGACAGCAAATAAATGACACATTTGATCTTTGCCTGTGTACTGGGAAACTTCACTATCAATTCTTTCTGAGAAATGATAGTACTGTAAACGTCATCGTGTAGTTGAAGAATAAAGCTAGATTCAATATGGGGATGAATTCATATCGACGTAACTATACCTGCAGTAATTTGATGCCAATCCAATCATAGGAGTAAAAGCATCTAAATATTTATACTAATTACTCACGCAGTTGCCCTATATCACAGTATTGATTTAAAAATTACCATAAAAATGGTAGTTGTTGGTATACTATTATGTAGACCTACTATAAGAAGCTCTGTCCCTATCACACTTGGACATGTTGGGGGTGTAATCTAAATGATTTCACGCCATCAGTGACGATTAGGGTGATGTGTTGCAGTGTCCAGATGGCATAAATGGTGACGTACAAGTGTATCCTAGCAATAACATTAATGTAACAGCAAACTAAGACATGGGTTTCTGACCAACCAGCCCACGAAAGAAGGGGACAATTAAACACGAATTTCCTGAAAATGCATAGTAAAGAACTTACAATAATTGCCATTACTGCAACAAAGGATATTCCTAGATTGTTTGCAAAGTACACCAAACTGGTCAACCTTTTCTTTTGAAAAATGCTTTATATTTTGGCTTCCTTAATGAATGCAGTTATCGAGCCAGCACATAATAGGCAACAACTGGTCAGTTGCGAGTAATTCGCAGCTGCATTTTTACCTACAACAAACTTGACAAACCTATAACAAGCAAGTTTGTTTGAAAAATAGGATGGAAAATAGAGATAACGTACAAACTATGTATGTACCTGTAAACGCGGACAACGGACAAACAAACAGATAGACGTTTTCATACGCAGATATCCTTTGTTATTACGGATTATGTTAACCTAGCCTGGTTTTGATACCCTGATCATGACGAGTACTTAACAAATTAAGAAGAACAATCCCAGAATATAGACGTAAGAACCAAAGAGATCGCCCTAAACGAACTGTGAAAATATATAGAACACTGATTGTAATCACTAATATCCAATTGGAAAACGAATCCCAGCTATCCAACCCACCCCCAAAGAAGTTTGTCGTACTGATTAATTTTTTTAATCATTTCAGTTATCAACCATTTTCCCGTGTCGTATACAAATGTATTGAACCATTATGCAACGTAACCTCTCTGTTCACTTCATGACGCGTTATAGGCAGTTTTGTTGGTAATTCGGAACATTCATACAGGTTACATTTCCTACCACATAACTTGTGGCATAAGGCGACGAATTCTTAATTAAAAATGCTGAGACAGAATCACCAGGAGTATTTGTACGCGGATATGACACTGAAGGGGTTACTTCATGTGTGATTTCTGACTAATACTAAGCAGTACCTGATTTCGTCAGTGTATGTGACCCTCCCTTTTATTGACTGAAGTAAGAAAGGGTGGGGTGGGGAGGAAACTGAAACAGAACTTGGCGGATTGTAGTCTTTCCATAATAAATCAAATTAAAAGATCCTCTCTTCTTTGTTCCAACCTGAAGGTGGTGTCACTTAATTTTGACACATCTTTTTGTCTGATATACTTACAAAAATTCATTCTGCGGATAGAAATTAGTAGGAATAGAGAGAGCCTACAAAGGGAGTAATTGAAAGAAAATAAAGCCGGTTTTTTAATATTAATAAATTACGTTTGATTATCCAGATAGCATGCAGATTCTGA
This sequence comes from Diadema antillarum, assembly GCF_040938485.1. Taxonomy (NCBI): domain Eukaryota; kingdom Metazoa; phylum Echinodermata; class Echinoidea; order Diadematoida; family Diadematidae; genus Diadema; species Diadema antillarum. The sequence continues at coordinate 160,852 of NW_027271689.1, read as the reverse complement.
ATGCAGTCTGCCATAACAGATCGGAGATAAGAGATGGGCTTTTCTATGAAGATAATTTACTATCCACAGTCAAACGACTGTTACAGTATTCTCTTTGTTAATTTTCCCCGTTGATTGGTTAATCTAAAACAGCACATTTCGTCACACAGCCAGAGCGTGATCGAAACTTCAAAAGTAGTATAAATGAAGAAATGTTGTTAAAGGAGTCATTGTTCACATATTTGAAGGATTATTATCTGTTAGCAATGTCGTATTGATCTGACCAATTGTCATCACACACAGCCCTATAACTACACATTTAGCCCCGGGCGTTACTCGATGAAGCAGTAAAGTGAATCGAAAATTGGGACTGCTGCATTGTACTGTGTGAAATAATTCCTTCTTCATGAACTGCGGAATGGCCTAACGGCAGTCTTTTCAGAATGTCAACTATATTTTCTGATCACAATTTAAGCAGTACCTGTCAATATATGTGGGTGATATATATGGGCTATATGTTATGACGAGGAAGATGTACATGACGCATCTTGTTCAATGGGTTTATGGTGAGACTGTAGTAACACATCGTTTGGCTTTGTTCAAAACAAGCGATGCTGATTACAGCCTCGTGTATAGTCGATGAAATCAATAGTATCTCTTGGATGATTTAAGTAACAATTAGACGAAAAGAATGCATAGACACCGATAAGTGCGTGGGAATCTGTCCTTGAAGAGAGAGATAAATGATATCAGTATAGATAGTTACAAAATTTGAGACTGGAAGTTATAAGGTGAGAGATAAACAGTTTCGGTACTATTATCGAGTTGATTCTTGAAACAGCAGGGCGAGAAGTGTATATAGAGCGTTACCTAGATCTCCCTTCTTGACGGTGCTCTCAAATCTATATATAGCATCGCTGGTAGAATAGATAAAACCGAGACAATTATGACGTTAAGAGGATGATGTAAAAGGATGGCAGCCTCTGTATTTACTTCTTTGTGTGATTTATTCTGAGGTACTGTGACATAGGGATACATGGGTGATCGGATTGATTTGATCTTTAAATTCGCTGCTCACTGCGGTACATTCGAGAACCGTACGTACAACCCGTCAGCCACAATAAATGTCAGCGAATAATTATGACTGTGTATATCAAAGCGCACGATCGTCGGTAACGGTCGACACCAGTTGAGATCTTTTGGATGTGTGTGTACTTACATAGAGATCAGCGATATGCCCGTACACAGCTCTTTACGGGGATTCTTGAATAATCCGAACCGGGTTAATCACCCTTCGCCACCTATGGTGTCTCCATGCTGGGTCTTTGAAATAATAATGTTGGCAAGTAGAAAAACATTTAAACAAACCACTTGTGCATTTTCAACATAAGTTTCTGTTTTGTATTGCATTGTTTTGCTTTGTACGACACACTCTCTCGAACAGTCATGGTTATGTTTTGTTCATGTCACATATCAGACAGAGCTTTTCTTTCCTCTAAAACTGTATGATTTTCTTTCCGTTATCACAAGACTTTATATTGAGTGCTCTATTTTCTACATTATCTTCCAGGAAGCCAGTATGTTGCTGAATAATGAAGTCATGTCGACGGCAAACGTCGGTTCCAAGAAAGGCTACTTCGCCACTTTCTTCATTCCACCCGCTGCTGACGACGAGTGTGTCTTCCAGGACATTGTCAAGTCCGAGAAGGATTGGCGTCCAGGAACCTCACTGAGTCATCACACGTCAGGCTCCTCTGTCCGTAGCTCCCGGTCACCGTCGCGCATCCGCAAAAACCGCGGCCAGGTGTTTCTCAGCGATGCCGCCAAGGGACCTAATCACGAGCTTGGTAACCCCGAACGAGATCGTGCCAGTACGGCGCGGAGTTCGAAAGCATTATCGATCATGTCGCTTGATTTCTCGGAATCGTCTCAACCTCCACCACCATCGCGATCTGTTTCTCGGCAACACTCACTGCCTGGAAGACGACCTGGGTACCCTATCAAGTACGCATTCGACCAGAACAAGGCATTCGCGACAAGCAAGGACAGGACGCAGAAAACCTGTGAGGTTATCAAAGATTCCAGTCGTGGAAGCGGTGGTTCCGCTCAAGAAAGGACCTGCAGACCATACAGTGTGTATACTGTGTGTCACAAGAGAGACAACATAGCAATCAGTCCTTATGGTGAACCGAACTTGAAAGGAGCGGCAGGGAGATATCGTGAGCAATATAAACATCTCACGAATTCATATACATTTCCAGACGACGCAGAGAAGGCGTCCAGAGACTATGTCTTCCAGAAGTTCTTTGAAAACTTGACGCTTCGTGCTTCCCTTACCACCAAGAGTCCCATTGGTGTTCTGAAGAGACCTCCGCCAAAGCCTGTGCGGACACCGAGAAGTACGGTGGACTCCAAGATTACAAAACTCCACAAACAGGCCCAGGATAGAATGGAAATGGTGCAGAAAGACTTGCCCGACCACGGGGAGACCAAGACTGAGGGATCGCGGAGGGGAGTGGAGTATGTCATTGCCATGGAAATGTCGCAAAATCTCGAGAAGTATCGGCTGAAGCGATCATATAGCTTCCCGAGTATGCCAACAGTAGCAGTAGCTGCCGCCACCACCACGCGCCTTGACGCCCCTCGGTTGAGAACTCAGTCTGTCAACTATCTGACAATCGGTGAATCGTGCATCAAGGGAGGTATCGATTCTAATGTCTTTGATCCAGAGAGGAAGGATCGAGCACCGATTAAAGTCATCGAAAGGAAACCCCGTGTGAGGTCACCACTCCTCTCTAAACTTTCACGGGATCGCTTCTTGCCCGAAGCCATCCGACGCCGCGAATTGGAAAAGCAAGAAAGTCTGGCAGGGCTGCGAATCGGCAATGCTGGGGCAAACACCCCTGTGACGGACTGGAAATCAGAAACAACGAGACGACCCAAGTCAACAATGACCACAACCACTAAAATGCTGCTTGAATCGCACGCTTCAGAATCATCGGAAGGTGACCTGGATGATGAGGACATTTACCAACTCGAGAACGAAGATGACAGTGGGCTGAAAAATGAAAGCGAAGCCCCTGTAGTCGAATCAGACAGCCGGGAAGAGGCAAGAAACGTAGAAGATGTGAAAATCGACTCTGTCTCCCTAAACTCCGACCCGAATACCTCACAGGTCCAGGTAGATAGAGAATCCCATGAAAACAATGAGACGACTCAAGAGGGCGTCCCTGAATGTGAATGCGACTGCATCCAAACTCGAGGGAACGACGACGTATCCGCGGGAGAATCTCATTCGCCGTCCGTGTCAGAAACTGAACACGGAGCAGACTTGGGGTCCACTGTGGTCCAAGAGAATTCACCAGACCCGAATGATTCGAACGGGTCTGACCCAACTCAGCTCCAGGACTGTAGCCCTGAACAAAATCTAGAAAGTGCCAGCAATACTGACATTACTATGCCACTGAATCTCGCTGATGACACTATACAGTAAACTACTCATGAAAAAGACAATCGAATGTAAACAGCGTGTTTACACTTGACTCACTTATGATGAAAGGAAATACATGTAGGCCTACATGAGAGGGTGACTTTAATCCGTCCGTTTTGATTTAACGCCTTGATCAATCTGCTATTGATTAGATTGAGGTCTTTGTATAGTTGTAATAAATGAAAATGAAGATGTAACGGCTTCTGGTTTGTTCATAGTAACTATAAAATAGGCCCATTTCATAATAGGCCTATCCCAATGGTAAACTTGTAGGCCATGAATGATGATTACCAAGTTGTATAGATAGATAGATAGATATTGGTTTAATCAGGTCAAACAAATCGATGTACGTCATTTGGATCAAAACAATGTTATGCATATTAAACATATAGAAGAGAACCAATATGGGCCTTACTACATTAGCTACAAACACAATTTTATTTCAAAATTCTATTTTGAATTAAAGACTAATTGCACAATAAAAATTGGGACTGAAAATTGAATTAACCGACGCTGAATTGGGATATCCATAAAAATCAGCAATAATGAAAACGTATCTTAGCTTTAACATACAGTGTGTGTAATGTATTGTTACAACATTATGAGCTTGCCGCACATTATTGTTATAGTACCATAAAATGGAGGGACCTGAAAAAAGAATGAGTATCATCGCAATAAAGAACAAGTTACGGTAACATACACTAGGTCTACGTACTAAAGTAGATGGCATAATGAGTTTTCGTGTCCAGCGTTAAACAAACCTGCACAAACTCGCATTTGGAGGGACTGATGTGTGTATATATGTATGTATGTGTGTGTGTGTGTGTCTGTGTGTGTGTGCTTGCTGTAGTGGACACTCATCAACTGTGATAATTTTTTTTTAGTATGAGCGCGAAGAATAAAGCTGTGATAAATTTATATGGTTATAAACACACACACATACTTATATATATATATATATATATATGCCTATATATGTATATATATATGCCTATATATATATATATATATACATATATATATATATATATATATATATATATATATATATAATGCAGGGCACCACACTGTTGTCTAAAAATCTGTAAATTTAAAGACACACACACATATGTATATATATATATATATATATGTATATATATATATACGTGATTATTTCATAATTGAATGAAGATTGATAGGTGCTGGCCTAATAAACTTCAACAAGTCATTATCAAATATCATCGTTTTAATACGTTTTGTTACAACGTCACTTTTATAGTTATTTTGATGCCTAATGTATTGATTAATGATCGATATTAATTTGGTAAAAATATTTTGTCATAGAATTATCACAGAGACTAGAAATACTCACCGTGAAATTGCAAACTTCATGTTACTAGCAGATCATCCTGCAACCGGAACTAGAAATTTAGAATGATATAGCAAATCATCTTGCGCTAATAAGAACAACAACAACAAAACTTATTATAGCGCCTCAACTATGCACGTCTGCATTTAGAGGGCAAATTACGATTGTACTCCTCCCTATAATGCTTAAGATCATCAAATAATTTCATGATAAATCTGTTGAGGTGATTCAGTTACAAGAAGATAGGGTTATCAAGTTCATAAAATGATTTAGAACTTCTTCACAAATTGCTAAATCAGAGGTAAAGCAGCTGAACAGCACTTTTACACCGATAATTTCTATGTCGATAGCCCGGTGCAATTCAGGGCTACACAGATCTCTGCGACTATGATCAGATCTGCTCAAGGTTTTTGCCGATGTGTCAAATTCATGATGAAAAGTCAGAATAACAAAGTTCATATCCCTTTACCTAGACTTTGTTAGACGTGCGATATAATAATATAAAATTACGCAAATCATTATTATTAAAGTCTGATTAAAGATAGTTGAAGTCTACCAGCAGAGATACGAAACGAGTTTGTTTTTGCTTAACAGTTCCTGGAGTAGCGGCTTTTGAAATTTTCAACAATTTGAGGATGTAGGTACGCATTATATTCTCGATAAATCGCTGATATACTAGATCCAAAACTGGTATTTGTGGGATTGTTCATTGGAATCCCAGTTGGCTGATCGGGCCACCAAGAGTTATTCTTTTTGTAAGTTTAGAGGTCTGACATAACTTTTAGTGGCCCAGGATCACCGGCCCCTGCTGATGTCGAGCCCCAATATCATGTTGGTCAAATCAAAGGAAACAAATATGACAAAATAAACATTGTCCTGAACGATTTGAATTTGAATTTGAATTTATTCATTTCATTTCCATTTCCATTTTACATTTACATTGCATTGTTGTTTACATATTGACACATGATATAAGGGGGAGAGAGGGGGAAGAAAAAGAAAGAAACAAAGAAAGAAGGAGAAAAACTAAACAGTGGAATTAAAATGAATAGGTATTCCACATGAAAAATATACCATGTAAAAATTGATATAAGATTACCTTATAGGGTAAAATAGTGTCCAGATATCTGGTATAGGATTATGAAAAACTAATTACATCGTAACATATTTACTCAGAAGACTTAGTTTTAATTTGTATTTGAATGTTTTGAGGCTTGTGGTTTGTTGAAGAGAATAGGCTAAAGAATTCCATATTTTGGTCCAGCGAAAGCAAGTGTATTGTGTTTAAAGTTGGTTCTAATGAATGGCAGGTGGTAAGAAGAAGACTGCCGAGTGTAATAATTGTGCACTTCATAACAAAAAGTGACGAAATAACCTGTGGAAATTCAGAATCCTTCAAGCTGTACATATTGGATCCTAGATTCATAAAATATATATCCTGTACTTTAAAAAAATTATTTTCATAGAAGAGTTCATCAGTGTGAGAAGGTGATGTTGCAACAGAAATAATTCTCACTGCCCGTTTTTGGAGTAATAATAATTTATCCAAGTATAATTTTGCTGAGTTTCCCCAGGCAAGAACGCCATAATATTGAGGTAGGGTAGTACAAGGGTTGAGTATAGTATACGCAATATATTATTTGGAAATTTACCTGAGCCTCGCCCGACATAGCGACACGTAATGCATGTAAAGTCCATTCCAAGTGTTGAATGCGTCGAAGGTATATGGGCCTGTACCAGTATTGGTACAAAGTATGTACAAAGTAACTTAGGCCTAATGACGTAGACGCGTTTCAAACCAATCGTGCATTGATTTGTTTTCGCTTGGCCAGAGCAAGATAAATCCTCTTACAATGATTTCTGAAATTACCTTGTTTTGCTTGTGGTGGGAGTGGTCATGTGACGAGTCATGGTTTGAGAATTAACAAACCAACACAGGCCGATCGACCAGTTTAAACAATTTACACAAATTAAAGGGAATATTACCTCTCGAGATCTGGTAACAAGATACAATTCCATCCCAATACTGGTACAGGCCCATATACCTTCGACACATTCAACACTTGGAATGGACTTTACATGCATTGCGTGTCGCTATGTCAGGCAAGGCTCGGGTAAATCTCGGGCAAGCTTGAGGGTTGTCGGGAATAGCATCTTTGTCATAAAGGCATGTATAACATTTGAATGCGTTGTTATACTGGTCTATAGCCATCGTAGCACGTGTCTTTTTGGTGAACCAAACATTTTTTTTTTCATTCTCTTATGACCAAATAGCTTTGATACGTTTTGAAGAATCTACAAGAACACAATCTTTACGTACAATGTTGAGCATAGATTTGAATGGAATCGGTCTTTCGATAAAATACATATAGATTTACGGAAGCAAAAGAAAGACTCACGTGATCAGACGAGCTGTTGTGAAGTTTCATTTCGAAGGTTTTCTGCTGCCATGTGGATGGTCCTTAACGCATCGTTTTTACTTACGCTGCTGTCGCTGATACTCCTATCGACTTCTTGCGTCTACATTTTCCATACTGCATTGACCCACAACACTCTTCAATTAATCACTCATGTTCTCACCTTTCAACGCATCACATTCAGTTCGTATCGCTCCTTCTTCCATCACAGCAAACAGGTGGACGAGCACAATGTACCTCTCGCTGTCATCACATGCATTTCACCAAACATATCCACCATATCATAGAAACAATAAGCCAGTTTGTAATTAGCTCATGTGTACATTTCCAAATGACCTTTTTTTTCTCAGTTGGTTAGGAACTTCACTCGTTTTCAAAGCGATATATTGCATATGAGCAGAAAAAGGTCTTTTGTCCTTACAGGGCATGCTATTTTGTATATTCACAGAGATAAGCATTTAAGATCAATGCAATAATCATTCAAGTAATCCTTATAAATGGTGTTTGCCAGCAAATCACCCGACTGCAAAAGTGGTACAGTATTTGGCAATATCAATAGAAAATGATTGTTGATTACATTCAACGCAAAATAATGAAACAGATACTTTCCCAAGTGCTAATTGATAGATCATTCTGGTCACTTGGTCTGTGCAAGTTCATTCTTTGTTTGAACATGACTGATGAATTCAATGAATTGTTACTCAGGCAAGCTTATGCATTTTGTCACTGAGAATGAGCGAAGTGCCTGACCAACTGAGAAAGAAAGAAAGAAAGAAAGCTCATTTATACCCATGTACACATGACCTAACTCCAAACTGGCTTATTATCGCCATATACTTGGCTTTAATGAACACTTTGTAAGCTGTCAGGTGGATGTGTTGGCAAGCACCATTTATAAAGAATACATGAATAATCATCACATCACTGATTACTATCTCAGTGAATTTAAAAAGCAACATGCCTGCTATTGCATGACATTTTTCTGCTGATGTGCAAAGTGGAACTATAAACTGAGTTAAAGAGGCCAACAGCTTGACTCAACCACACCACATTCTGACAGCCTGCGTAAGTTTCATGCCAACTTCACAAAGAACCACACAGATGTATTCAGTGGCTAATTTATAATTCCCTAAGGCACATTTCCTGAAGAGCTTTGCAATATGCTCTTTTCATTTTGAGATACGTTCACTGCAGTCACTATGGCAGCAGTGAAGATAATACATACATAATCAGCATCTAAAATCAGTTTTATTTGATTGTGATTGTTGTTGAGATTATTTTCCTGTAGTGCATTGTAGAGCATGATATGCTGCATGTCTGAGCCTATTGTGTATTATGCATTTATGCCCCTGGCATTCAATCCCAGTCCCGAGTCCATGATGACTTCTGTTGATGTTCACAAGTCTTCAAATCACAACTCTATGAATTATTCGATTGAAACATGGATCTAATGTTTTTAATCATTTAACATTTACTTTTTCTATTAGGTTTACCACCAGGCTCCTTAACTAAAAAAAAAAAAACCAACAACAAAACAAAACTTATTCTTGCCTTTCACAATGTCATCAACAGAAAAGTTAGCTGGATACATCGTGGTATGAAAATAGCCAGGACAAGATAAACTAGCTCAAAATTTGCAAGACAGGTTTCATACAACACAAATCTACACCTTTAAGTTTCCTCTACTCTCAATCCTGAAACATTTTCCATGTGGCAACAACGATTGTATTGTTATATTATCTGAGGTACAGTGTATAGCACAGACTCCAACCCTAAGCATCTCAATGAAATGGGGGGATCAGGAGAATTGAGTACTAATAGATCTAGAGTGATAAGACATCCAAAAAGAACACATTTTTGATCAAACATTTCCAGAATTGATGATTTGTAGATCTATTCACATCTGCAAAAGTCACCATGTAATGGATGGCAGTTCCCCTAACACATGTTTAAAAACAAGTGTCTTCATCTACAGGAATGTAAAGTGTCTTTCATTTCCAGGAGCGTAATGGCCGTCTTCATGACACACACACACGCACGCACGCACGCACGCACGCACGCACGCACACACACACACACACACACACACACACACACAAACTTCTGAGCCCGCATGTATTATCAAGTGTATGTGTGTTTGTACATGATTGCATGTGAGTGTATTTTTGGTGTTTGGGATTGGTTTGCTCACATTTTGGATGTTCTAAATGGTCTACATATGACTTGAGACAGATCCCTTTGTTCGCATCCAAGGTACATGTATGTACTTGTTTTTCTCATCACCCAGTACACTGATTGCTGAGGAAAACATGCATATTCATAACAAGGAAAATTGTTTTGGGTGCAAAACATTGCAGGTCATATTTTATTTTTATTGTATTTTTTCTTCCTTTGTCATTTCACTGCACAAATGAATTCGTTTGTGCAAATGTACAATCCACACACAATTCAGTATCAACCAAAGTCGCTGCTACCCGCTGTCATTGTTTCTCAGGCAGTGTATCGCTGTGTCATGTCCTCAGTTTGCTCGAGGTCAGCGAACAGGTCACATACCAACATCAAATGTATATTTTCTTGAAAACATACCTCTTTTTTGTTTTACTTTAAAACTTCACAAGAAATAACGAGGGTGGTTTGGACTTCAAAATATTCAATAAATTACAGATATAAAACGCTGAACTCTCCTATATCTACAAATCTCTATGTAACCTTCTTGCAAGAAACATTATACTGGCACGAAAAATATTTACTACTGTCTTCACAGATTCATAAATAATAATCACGCAACAAACGGCATCACACTTTTACAAAAGCAACAATTCCTACGACAAAGCAAACTGTGGGGGGAGTAGGAGTTACAAACTGGCAATATAAAGGATGGAAACGGCGGGGTGATAGCGGGAGGAGAGGAAGGTGCATGTGATATAGTACTCATAGCACTACATTGCAACCCATGTCCCACCAGCTCCGTGACTTGATGCTTGCACAGATGCACGAGTGTGTGTGTTGGGGGGGGGGGGGGGTAAATCTGTTGAAAGGTACACTGAAGTTTTATGGAACATGTGTTCTCCACAGAGTCCATGAAAACATATCAATTGGTCCTGAAAGGGGAAATTACAAGCAAACATACGATGACATTTTTTTGTTTGATTTGTTTGATTGTTTGTAGGAAGGAGAGGGAATGGGGGGGGGGGGGGGGGGTCAAGCAACAAGGAATGCTGTGATTTCTGAGACTCACTACATTCACAATTAGTGCAGGTGTGATCATTTTGCAATAACAAAATGGCTACAGAATGTCTCAAGGGTCACACTACGCAGCAGGTTAACATGTACCAGTTAAACATTTGTTTTTTTCTCATTAAGTATCAACACAACAACCAATCTCGACGAACTTTTGCTTCACTTCTTTTACAAAGAATACACGACACAACTGTCAAGCATATTAAAGTACACATACATGCTGAATGACAGGCAAAACACTATATTTTTTTTCCAGTACTGACATAACATCTATGTAACAATCAATTTACCTAATATGTACGAAAACAACCACCACCCAACGTTTTTATTGCATTTAGTTTCAAAATCAAAGGGTTTCACAAAGACATTGTCCTAACAGGGATACGGGTCAACAAGATATTTTCTCACAAGTACCTGACTAACATCACATTTTTTTAATGGCTACCCTGAAGTTTACAATGACGTTGAATACATTTTTGCATTCAAACTCAGCCCTTTAAAAAAGCTTTCCATACTTTTTTTTAATGACTTTGTACTGTACATAAGGAGCATTCATACACATTGTTAACAAATAAAGATTGCATATAACTTTCTTTAGCAAAATTTTGGCATTTTGGCGAAATTGAATACATTCACATCACTTTAGCATCTAGAACATACTGGTTACAATATCAGCATGTCTTTAAGATCAGAGCTGCCTGCATTCTAAAACGATGAGCAAAAAAAATAAATAAATAAAAATGAAAGGGTAGTTCATACATTCCATCACTACTCAGCAAATGAATGGAACTCCATGACTACTACTTGTGGCCTTTATACATACTCTTCCTCTTCTCTAGCAGTCCAATAGCTGACGGTTGCAGATTGCACGGTACTCGTATGGCGTTAATTAATACCACTTGAACGATTATACAAACCAGATGGCTTTTGAGCCAACAATAACATGTCACCCATGAACTGGGACTCACAAGCATTGCATAAGTTTTGTTTGATGAGGTTGGACTAATTAGCACTTCCAAATATATAGCAAAAATACAAGTACAAAAGTAGGACTCAAAAACATGGGGGGACATGAAATGTGATAACAGTATCACCTAACAAATATAATTCAGAAACTCTTTTTTTTGTGACAAAAGGGCATATGATGATCAATTGAGACAGAATTTAGAGGCAAGGAGATTCAGCATGGGTATTTACAGTTGTGGGTTTATAACAGGACAATACATTCACAACACAGACTGCACAAGGTTACAGCCCCTGTGAATGGTTGGTGGGATCAACATGTCAAAAGATATGGATTGTGGTCATTGCATTAATCAACTAGATTACCCATAAGTGAGCTTTACCTACAGAATAAAGGAATCAGAGTCACATGACCTACAGACATTAAACAAAGCATACAAATATCATTCGGTCAAAACTCAACATGTGACAGGATCCACGTTTCCAAATCCTTGCTGTGAAGAAAGGGGATGAGATTTCTTCAAGTGTCTCGGTGTGGCACTCTCCAAAAGAACATATTTTGTAGAACAGTGGATGATCTCCTGTACCCAGTTATGAAGTTTTATCTGTGATACAGGTTCAGTGGTATCAGACAAGTTTGAGATACAGTTGATATCCTACCTCATCTCTCCCCCTTTCTCCTATTTGGATTAATACCGGTATGCTTTTTTTGTGAGAAATTTCTTTTAGTGATCTGCAAAATGAAAGCACCATTGGTGATCTGCATCACCCTGTAAAAGGTGTTCATTGTTTATGAGCATTGTTTCTATGTGTAAATAGTGGGGGGGGGGGGGGGGGGGGGTGGGGGTTGAGGACCAGTTCATAAATTGTAGTGATTTGGATGCAGTAGCAACTATGGTTTGTGAGAAGAGTGGTATCATGATAACCAAATGAAGAATTACTATACTGCGGCTGGAGAGTTTTACCAGAAAACAGACCCGACGTTTTTATCAAAGACTGACTGGATGAACTTCAGGTGAAACTAACTCAGGTGGCTCTGGACAGGGGAATAAAGTAATGTGGAGTGGTATGCACAGACAGGTACAGCAAAGCTCATTCTCTCACTTGACACAGTATTGTGGGGGAGACAAGAAAAGAAGAACAAGGACACACAGAGAAATACATGACAAAACTAGCTAGCCTTTTAATAATACCACACAGGAAACGGACAACAAAAGATTTACAAAGAAAGAACAAATACAAACATTTGGTTATAGGGTGGGTACAAAATGAACACTTAAAGCAGATAAACAAACATGACAGTAGCGAGATAAATGTTTCTTTAAATAAACAAAACAAACAAAGAAGAAAAAAAAACAGCTGGGTGACTGTTGGGAGAATAGAAAGAAGCAGTCATTCAGGGTTAGGTAATACAGTGAATGTTGACATCATTTTCCTTGTGTTTTTCCCCTTTAACCCCATTCCTTTTACACAGTTCACCACTTCCACTAATTCACAGAACTGTTCAATACACTGTGTTAACAGAATTCCATGTCAAATACTAGGATTAATGGTGATGCTCATTTTCCAAAGAATAGGGAACCCATTATCCTACACGTCACAGGATACATTCGGGCAACAACTTCAAAGTAACAGTAATTTTCATGACATCATTGCAGAGTTAAATAGAAAGTATGAAGAAAGAGTGTAATTACAGTACAAAATATATCTTTTTTTTTCATTTAAACCTAACCTTTGACCCTTAACCTTTGACCTTTGACCTTCTGGCTGGAAACTTCCAAGAGAATCTCCATTAAGTAATACATGTACATATATTAAATTTTAAAACTAATAATGCAATTATTGCATATACTAGTATATGAGGGAAATAGTAACATTTTGAGGAGTTGACCTTGACCTTTGACCCCTGACTATTGACCCATGACCCCTAAATTCCCTAGATAATCCCTGCCAGTCAGTACATGCATATGTACCAAGTTCCATGAAGATACATTAAACCATTTGTGAGAAATGTGATATTGCAACATTTTCACCTAACCTTTGACCTTTTGACCTTTGACCTTATGACATGAAACTCTCTCTGGAGATTCTTTATGCAGTAGTACATGTCTACACTAAGTTTCAAGAAAATAACTGCGGGCATTGCATAGATATGGGGGAAATAGCAACATTTTTAGCATTTGACCTTGACCTTTTGACCTTTGACCTCTTGTCAATGTCACTAAAATCTACTCAACTAATTGTCCCATCATACATCATCCTTGGACCAAGTTTGGTGAAAGCTGCTTCATCCAGTTTTGAGTTATCACGTAAACAGATAAATTTTAGGATTTGACCTTGATCTTTGACCTTTGACCTCTGTCCGATTTCACTGAAAAACTAATCAAGTAATTGTCCCATCATACACCATCCTCCAACAAAGTTTGGTGAAATTTGCTCCATACAGTCTTGAGTTATCGCGTAAACGGATAAATTTCATGATTTGACCTTGACCTTTGACCTTTGACCTTTTGCCGATTTCACCTAAAATCTAATCAAATCATTGCCCCATCATACTTCATACTTGGACCAAGTTTGGTAAAATTCCAGTAAATATTACTCAAGTTATCGCGTAAACGAAAGCGGACGGACGTACGTACGGACGTACGTACGGACGTACGGACGTACGTACAAAATATGTACTACTTGGAATGGTTTTCTGAGACGTCACATGCAAACCAGTTAAAACGTGTATGGAATTGAATGTTGACGATAAATTCAGAACATTGGCACAAGTTTACTGTTTGAAAAAGTTTGATACAGTGAAAAACAATCATATTATGGCTGACAATATCTCGGATGGATAAATCTGATCAGAATTGTGTAAATTCATCCATTTATTTCTTATGAATGTGTCACAAAAAATACTTCGATAGAAGCACTTTTGATTCTAGCCCTGTAGAATTGACTGTAAAGGGACAGAGAGCTTTACATGGAAAAAGGCTCTTATAATGCACGAGAAAGTAGCCTCTACTATGATTGTCAATGGGACTTAGAAGCCTTGGTGATAATAAAAATTTCTTGTCACTCAGCAGTGGCAAAATGAATATGACTTGTATTTTCATGTCATGAATGTTTGAGGCAAACCTGCCTAACAATGCATTTTCTCTTTCTATGCATATTGGCTATCAAACACAAAAATGAATTTCTTTTGGGAAACTGTCAACACACTGGGAAAAAAGTTGAGAAAGTGCACATTTTGCAATGAAGAGACAGACGATTGTCGGGGTTTTACTAGAGGAAAACACATGTCACATATTCCTACATAAAGAAACAATGTACAAACAAAACTTTTTGTGGGTAAGAAGAAAAAACTGACAAATTACACAACTCAAGTAAAATCTACACATATACACATATCGATGATCAACATGTACAGGTCTCTGTGTCACAAAGGCCAAACAACTCGACATGAAAAACATGAACAGAAGCTATTCATTGCGGTATACCTTAACCCCAAAACCACTCTTGCAAAGATGAATACAATGGATGAATGAATAACAGTAGTGCTAGAATACTACAAACTTTTATACACTTTTACAACACACATAGAACAATGAGTAACTCTTTTTGTTTTCATGTTATAGGTCAATACCAACACTTTACAAACTATAGGTGGGCAACATCTTAACGGTACAGAGGTGAGTACTCACAGGTCTTAAAGTATCTCTTCTAAAATATTAAGGAAGTCACACAACAGCCTAACAAACAAAGAGTTAGCCAGGAAACAGATCAACTAACACAGGCATTATACGGTAAAATTGCACTTCTCTGGCATTGGTTAATAATTGTATTTCCCCCTCCTTTTTAGTATCACTGTATTCAAACATTCAAACAGAGAGTACAATCATTTTTCAACAACTACTAAGTCAACAGAACCTACAGACTATACTGTTAAATATGATTGCATAGGTGTACCTCATTTTTCCCTTGTGCTAAACTGTTTGTCCAAGATAACCAGTATTCTTCCTTATGCCACATAACTGACTGGTTTCGGGATGAGTGCATTCATCCCATTTTGTTTTGTTTCTTTAAATCCATATTATTATTATTATTTTTTTTTTTGTATGTTCTCCCATGGCACTGAGAGAAATAAAAGGAAACTAAAATTTGGTAACGAATGGTCACAAAATAACATCAGATGAAGAAAATAGCAAGAAAATATCAAACAATCTGCAGACTCATCAAAATACTGTAAAATGATGTACAAGTTACCATCATAAAAGACAGACAATTGGGGGAACAAATCAAAGAAAATATGCTACCCTGACAGAACGTTTCTACAGTGCTGAAAGTTCAAATGATACTGTAGTCCAATATAGACACACAGCAGTTGGCTGTGTGTGAAACACATGGGTCAAGATATGGTGAAATACACAACTTTATCTACAAATAAAAAGCAATCCCATGGTAAACACACATATTATACATACATACACATAAAATGCATGTTGTGTGTCTGGCAACCTCAAACCCTGAATAATGGTATGATATGATGGTAGTTTGTCTCTGCACATATACTTATCTAGTACTATGTCTCTTGTATTGATGAACTACAATACAACAAAATCAATCAGTGGGATTGATATTCCACTTGAGGGTTGGCATCTTAATTTTGTCCAATTTATCTTGTTTTGTGGCACTGAATTCACATCTTTGTCCAAATTGCCTCAATTCATTTGGTTAACACTGTCTAGATAATTCCTGATCAATTGAGCAGTAAGTACATGAAAACAGCTTGTCTTTATACTTGTTCCTAGAAGTGAAAATCAAAAGAATTTCATAACACTCAAGAACTTACAATAAACAATAAGATGATACACAAAATGTACATGCACAATGGCTAGTTACACATCTCCGCACAATGAGACTACAATATTTGAATACATTTGAATTACATAATACTTTTAGTTTTCTTTTTTCTTTCAAAACATTACTGTACATTTACATATATAGATGTCTCTTGACGATAGTCTTTTTTGTGTCATTTCTGTACACCAAACAGAGAGAGGAACACACCTATTAGAACAATCACAAGTTACTACACACAATGAAGCCTGGACAATTAATGGCATACTTGCCTTTCCACAGAAAAAGCTTAATGTGTGCAATGATCTTTTTGGTTAGATTTTCTATTCTATGCATGTCATAATAATTTAGGAAATTCTGTCCCTACTGAGTAAAATGTAATTTGTCAATCCACATTTACCAGCTGGTGGTCTAATACATGGTATCTGCTGGGGTCAAGATGTCACTCTTACAGTGTAGCAATGAAATGTGCCGACTCTTTACGCTTCTCGATCATACAGTCCTCACACGGAGCACTAATATTCAATATATCTGTCCCATTGCCTATATGATGCCTGAAGGTAGGTTCTGCTGTCAAACTCTATGGCACTTCACTTTCCTTTGCTTTCCTGACATAGCAAGTCAGTGTTTGCAGGTTCATTTTAACCCGATATAAAGAGTGCTACAACTTTGCTAGCACTGAAAATTACAATATTTGACTATTTCTTTTAAGTACTTGATAGAGAAGAAGCTGTTGAGATACCATTTTTTTTTTCAAATGGCCTACAACTGTTTTCTTTTTTATGAATATTGAGCTAAGTAGCAAACTATCAAAAACTACACTTTTTTTTCTCTATCTCTGTAGGTTTCCCACGAGATTTCATCCATGATATATTTCCTGGTGATACTGAAATGAGGTGTACAGAAGAAATAGTCCAGACCTTAGTGCATAGTTGTCATATTCCTCTCTCTTTTCACCATGTGCACAATTTAGACTCTATATATCCTGTTTATTGTGATTAATATGGTGCACAAAATCCAAAGAACTATGTCGATGCGTTTGCTAATCATTGCTATTTCTAATCATTTGCTGTAAGCAACAATACTTCTCGGCTTAAAAAAAGAGAAGAAAGAAAACAGTGCTTTTCTGGGTGTGTCCGAATCAAAGCCTACTATAGTACATGCAGACCTTGAGTAAGATGACATAATTTATAGCAAGTCCATGACATTCATTGCTGTGCTGAGCACAAAATAAATTAAAATCAAAAATTAAAAATTCACATATTTTTGTTTCCAGGTATTACACACACACACAAAGTATTCTACACCTGTCTTCTCATTATATGTTCCTGAATGGGAGTAGTACTTGTCAAAGTGATGAATATCAGTGTGGCTGGGCAGCTGATTAAAATGAATACTGTTGTCATTCCAACCCTTCTCTCAAGTAGATGTCTTCCAGACCAATATATCACACATGCCTTCCATAGACCTTTGGCTTTATTTTTCCCCATGCACTAATCTCCTATGAGTAATACAAGCTCGGTTTCTCATCTGTCTCTTGGAGGTATGCCTTCCATAAAACCTGTGAAATTCTAGCAATGCTTTAGTGGCAGCAAACCTAACCAAATATCGTTTTGTCTGTTTTTTTTTTCCTCCTTTGTGAATAGATAACTCAGAATAGTGCTGTAGGACAGAGAGAGAGAGAGAGAGAGAGACGGACAGACAGACAGAGAGAGAGAGGGAGACAGAGAGAGAGGGACATAGAGAGAGAGGGAGAGAGAGGTCAGAAGTAAAGAATTACCCAGTTTGTTGTCCCTAAATTTATGTACGCAGACATAAAACATGAATTGACCTATGGAGCTTAGAGTTGAAAATTCATGTCAGGTGGATCTACAAGCTGAGAAAGATAGAATCAAAATCTGGAGATAACCAAATGTAAATTCCTTGGTGAGATACTACCAACTGCCACTAAGGCCTCCTGATTCCAGTGCTTGTGCATTCCAGAAGAGGCAAAACTAAGACTTGAGTGTTTCATAATTCAAACAGAGATCAAAGAAGTATATAGCCTCACTTGGAAACTTGCCTGATGATACAGTCAGAATCATATCGCTCATGAGATATTGTGTATAGGTCTCTCTTCCAATGGGGACAGCTAGGAGAACTACGACTATGAATTGATAATGACTGAAAAGAGATGGTCTTCTACCAGGGTTGCCACGACAATCTCTATCAACTTTTGTCAGTTTTTGGTACCTGTATAGACTAAGTAGTGAGAACAGCTGACTTCATTCTTGTGCTCTGTACATGGAAATTCTATCCCATGACTATTTGGGAAATATGTTTCTTCTTTTGAAAACAAAACAAAAAAATCAATTCAACACAGCAACAATTAAACTAGAAATCAACACTGCAAGAAAATGTACTACACAAAATTTTCAAGAGTCCATTAAAAATGACTACGATCTGGTACAGCAATCATCTGGTAACACCATTGAAAAACACACACAGAAAACATACTTTATCTTAAATACTCTGCAAAGGTCTTCATTGAGACGCACGCCTTAAAAACTTGAAACTTGTATAATTATAAATAAATAATGATTTAAACATACAAGAACTTGAATAATCAAAGACTTTGCACACCCTGTTTCTGTTCAACAAAACTGCCAAATGCCTTTTTTTTTTCCACACGGGGATACACATCACACAGTAATAATGTCAACTCCTGTTAAACATCAACTTTTAAAACACTCTGGGGCAATTTTCCATTTGAGGAAAATCACAAGTCACAAAGATGAAACTACTAAAAAAAAAATGGCATAAACTTTCAAAAAAGTATATAAGCTTGTGTAACATTCCATGCTTTTGAACAATAATAGAAATGACAATAATATGTAGGCTCAAGACAAATGTCAATTAAGAATCAACTGAGGAGAAGCTTCATTGAACTACAGAGATCTAAACACACACACACACACACATACATACATACATACATACATACACAAGCAAAGATTACGCAAGAATGATCCACTATACTATGAGCTACATTTATCTGGATGATTAATTTCCTGGTTTATCCATTCACCTCCCTGATTTGAGCAACTCTCAAGTCTTGTGTTGTTGTTGCTGTTTTTTGTCCTTTCATCCCTAAGTCTATGTGTATCCTAACATTACTTGTGGCTTCTCGATTGCTTTTCGAACAAAGCTGAAACAGTTTTGCAAAATTGCTACACACAAAAAAAAAGTGTTAAAGAAGCATTAACTGAAACAGTGTGAGCGTTGGAATACTGTATAAATACACTTGTGTGAGGCGGACACATACTACCTAATAATCTGCTTTATGATTCTTGCTTCTGTTAACATTTTACTTCTTGGCGCATGTGAAGATACACGCTGACGTGCAAATTACACACAGACATTTAAGTCAAGTCAATAAACTTGTCACACAAGATAATAGCAAACCGGTATGGTTTCCAGGGGCAACGAGCAACGTTTACAGGCAGACGTCACATGACTTGGACAGAAGTATCGAGCGTTCTGATTGGTGGAAAAATAAAGAGAAAGAAAAAAACAAAGACAGAATAGAAAAAGCAGGGTTAGACAATGAAACATTAACAATGGCAAAAAGTAAACAAAGAGCGTTGTTTGTGGTGTCAATGATTCCCATGTACACAAGATTCCCATTTGAGGAGAGAATGATACAGAGTAAATATGGCTACTACAACTACAAAGCATGAGGACAAAAGGACTGCACATGTTAAGACACAAATGTTGGTCGTCTTTTCCCTGTAAGCTAATGACTTACTGCTGAATCTCAGATTTCATAGCAGTACTTTTCATAGAGTTTGATTGGTTTCAATATCTGTAACAGATTTTACCACGAACACAGACACACAGAAGCTTGAATGAGGCCATGTAAAATAAAGTATCATAAAGTGCTGAATGATTTATCAATAATCAAATTGTCGATAATTGATTTGCATACATTTGATGCTGTGATTGGTTGATATATACAAACTGCTTATAAATGATATAAGTGATGCATAAGAAAGCACAACATCTGACTTGAGATGTTACTTGGGGATGTTTAAAGCTTGAATATATGATTGCAGTAGTATGATGAGCACAGCCATTTGTACAAGTCTCCTTGAGGTGGACATATATATTTGTAGAGCAAAGTAAATAAAGAGCACTATTGGGTTTGTGTTTTGTTTTAACATAAATCTGCTCATTTGAAATGCACTTGTCTAGCAGGTCATCAAACCATTATCTGCCACACCCATTGAAAAAAAAATGGAAACAAAAATTACTTTTAGCTGCATGTGGTTGTTATAACACAACACTTATGTATGAGCTCATAAAAAAAGTACAATAAAATAAAATGTACATATTTGTTTGAAATTCACACAGCATTAATCACATGTGTCTGCCTTGTAAGATCAATTCTCAAAGATACTTCTCTGTCAGCAGTTTTTGAAAAGCCTGGAATTTAGCAAAGAGATATCCATTTTCAGCTTTGTGCATCACATTTTTGAAACAATTTTTGCTTTTTGCTATGACAGAATTTTAATCAATTGTCACCCTTTGTACAAATGTATTTGTAAGATTGCAACTGCCGACGTATATTCCAACTAACTTGATGGAAAAGGAACCAGTGGGAATTGACCCAGTCATCAACTGCTTTCCGGGCAGCGACACAATGAACACAGAACAAATACTGGGCTCTAAAATTTTGACATTTTAGTGTTAAATAGTCCAAAGCTGCCACGACTTAATTTTTGTTCTGATCTAAAACAGAGCAAGCCTTTCTCTGAAGTTACATGACAAACGAGCAAACATGGCATACATACATTGTACATAACATTGATGAAAGAATGATGAAGGTTGCTATATTCATGCCCTATGCTGTCACCTCTCACTTTACCATTCCTCTCAAGGTAGGTTTCCCTAGAAACCATCTATTCTTCCACATTCTAGCATGTCACAAACACCAATACAACTATTATCATGATGTCTGTTCTCTAGATAGAATTCATCACACCTTTTTTTTCTTCTTCTTCTTCTCTTTACTACCTGGAGGTATCTTTTTCAGACAAACACACAACCACATCAGACAGGAATTTCTTGCTGCTGTTTCTTCTTCCTCAAACAAAGAGCCAACAAGGTAGCAGAAGTGAATATTTGGTTGGACTGTGAATAACATTATGATTGGCAACAAGCTTGTAGACTTACAATAACTGGGCAAAACCACTTACAGAGAATAGGAAGTAACAGCAAATCTAAAATGATCACAGCACAACAATATGCACTACATGATTGGAAAGCTCTCCCTGGGTGTACATTAACTACTAAACATTGACACACATTAACCATGCTTATGTTTTCAAGGAGTTGGGATAGTAGCATGTGGATGTGGTTAAAGTGGAGGAGCATATCATTTACAAGACAGGCTGTGCACTTGTCCTTACTGGAAAACAAACTCTGTCAGCAAAATGGATAAACAGTTAACTTCCACGACCATTTCAAGTCATTGTGTTTTATTCTTCTGTACCTTCTCTGTTCATTCATACTGGTTGTATGGTTAAATGCCTTTCACAATGTTCGTTTTCCCCCTATACAAAAATGGATTAAAATAAAAGGCAAATCCAAGGCAGCATTTGCTCTCTATGATGGAGTGGTGGAGCTGAAAACAGAGTTAGTCACATGGTGCAGAAAAGAGATGCTGTCAGGGTAAACATTGTCCATGTGTCTTTTAGAAAAACACCTTGTATCTAAAGATCTAGTGGTAGCACAATACAAAAGTGCCTCATATTAACAGCCTCCTCTTAAAAGTCATCACTCTTTCCTTCATATCCAAATCTGGCCTACTGGTTGTCCATGGCAGTCAATTCTAGGCATCTTAAGAGCCTTGTGGTAAATGCCTCTTGAACGGACTCTTGAGGCAGGGCAATTTAGTCCTCTCCCCATCTATCTCCAAATGACAGCACTCTATATCATCACCAATCTCCCTCTCCCCATGGCAATCCATCAACCCTCACTAGCAGACTCACATCAGGCTCCAAACTGCTCTATTGATAGTACATTAAAGAACCAGAATGACCCAATAATCCTATATCAATGTGAAAAGAAGCTTGCCCAATGGAGCTGATCACTCAAGTAGTAGACTACTAATGTAATCAGGATAAAAACCAGTTAACCATCTCTTTCAAGGTACCACTTCCTACTGTTGATGAGACAGGCTGAGACCTTGTATCCTTGTGAATACCTTTATGCTGGAGGGAGACAGTATTTTGAAATTCCAATACCCTAATAGGACTACTCTATTTCAGAAAAGCAAAGAATGAGTCCCTTCTGACTCTGAATATGCTGTTCCTAAGTGACTGATTGAATACACAACAAATAGCACACACCTATAGCTCAAGTAGAGAAGATTTCTCTTGTAGGACACTTGAAGAAAGCAAAATAATTACTTGATATTGATACATCTATCAGGAAGGAGTGCCAGAAAATTTAGTATTTGTACATCATTTCAAATCCTGGAGACTGGTAAAGTTTAGGGATGAGATCTATAGGTTGCACAACTACACTTTAATATGGCCAGTTCATTGCACAGCAGAATCTTGTTACACAGAAACCTACAAGCCATTCAATACCAAACATAGATACCAAAGTTTTACTTCATGGAGTGGCTAAAAAGAATATCTGTTGGAGTGCAATGTTGCAGGTTCATTTTTAAACAAAATTCCACTGCACTGTTTAGAGATAGGAGGCACTTTGGGTATACTTGTCTTTTGCAAGGCACAATAACAGGGTTTCCACACTGACATGCAATATAGACTGAGCGCAGAAGTGTGATGCCGTAGTCACAGTGTCAAACAAAGAATTGGATTTAAAAAGAAATCAAGCACAAAAATATATCTTCCTTCACTCCAACATTTTGAAGTCCAATTACACAGTCATGATAGCTTAATGCTCTGCAGAACACACATTCAAATATAAAATACCTTGCTTCAAGTAGTTTCATTAATGTGCTTGATACTGCTATAGTACAAGTTAATATTTCATCAAACTCCCAGGTATCCAATATAAAATTCTTTCATCTACCTTCAACAAATACTCTAACATGATGAATGCATTAAGAAAGTGATTAGTATCTTTCAGAGTCTGCATTTAACAATATTTCCTGAGATGGATAGTGGATTTTCTGAATTTCAATATAACAATAGTACACAAATTCTTTACTAAGCACCTGAATAGACTCTTCCTGAGATAGTGTAGAACAGGTCTACCAATCATTGAAGTACAATTTCACAGCAGGTTCAAGTTGGCATTATAGAAGAGAATATTCAAATGAACTGATGGTAGAGTTATCCTCAGACTCGGACCTCAAGGAGGAAAGTTACGGAATTTAAAACTAGTAATCCTTGGTTTCAGGAATATACAAGTTGTATCCACATCAAACTGGCAATGGTTGTGAGGCCATCACCTTACACGTCTGCTATTGAACTATTCACAAATCTCTATTTCCTATTTTGACATGAAATCAATATGAATAAGATATACAGTAACATGAGAACCAAATTATTTGACCATTGCAACTACCTTGCAACGAGTCATAAGAAGTTACAGTTGCTCTACAATCCACAAAAATCATATTCTAATATTTTGCAATCAAACCAACAGGAGGGCAATGGGATGATGTGCCTCCTCTTCTAATTTGTGCATCTTTGGATAAAACATGCTAAAGTTTAGTATTCCGTAACTTTTGTTCAATTTTAACAAAATTTTATTTGGAAAAGTCAATTTGAACAAGGTGAAGAATAGAACAAAAAGGATGTCTTCTTCACCAGTGTATAGAAGCTACGATGACAAACTCATTCACTCATCCTTTGTATTGAAGCCAAGTCATGCCTATGCAAAAGAACAAGCTATTGTTGATGATGTGTACTGAACCACATAGATGAATTCCAGGGATATGTAAATATTTAATGTCATCATGTCTATGAAATCTGTAGATCACATGATACTTTTGATTGTGTGGTTAGTCATCATGTAAGGATTGAATATTACAGATTCATCATAATTTCATTTTCTCTCACTGATACAAGAGTAGCTGTCACTGGCTCCTATCCAGTTTTACTATCATTGCGTCCCCATTGCATTTGACACCAAATACTGTACATGTATCTACCACATATGACCCTTTTTTATTTTTTTTGGGGGGGGGGGGCAATTTTTAGGCAAGATTAGGGAAAGAAATATTACCTCTGTCACCCTTGATTTGAAGGTATAAAAGTCATGATTTGCCAAGTAGAAGCATGCTATGTTTGATTCACAGTCAAGGTCACTTTAAACAAACCAATTCTATTATTCTAAATTCCAGCCCATCTGCCCCTCTCTACTTTCAAGCACTTGCACGCACATTCACCACCATCACACATCAGAGTTTATTTTCCCCTGCTATCTTCACAGCAGAATTTGCATTGTTACAAATCTAGTACGTCCCTACCTTTTCCTCGGGCCGGCTATCTTTTCAAGCAATGCTTACAATGGCGGCCCTCTGCATTATCGCTTCTTAAATATAATATTGTTATTGTAATCCCTGCTGCATAGACATGCATACTGTAATATTATATCATTAATTTCCTTTATATCGTTGTTTATGCAAGTCAAACGACTCTGTTTTAAATATACTTTGTATGTTTCCCATGTTCATGATTATGTAATTTATGTATACTGATTTGCAGAAAATAAAGTATCTATCAAACAAAACAAAACAAATACTCTCCTCAGCTTTCATTTCTACAACTGTTCTTTTCATGATCAAATTTTCTATGCCAAATATATGATTCTGTCAATCAGTGAATTAGAGCATAAATTTTGAGAGCAACATCTCATCAAAAATAACACTGCCTGAAACATGACTGCATCATCAGTATATCCTATCCACTGACTTTAATTGTTTTATGGTGTGTTCATTTATATTTGTTTGTATACATGGTATGTATACATGCATGTATATTATGGGGCCATGATATGCCTACATGCATGTAATATGTGACTCACCTTAGTAGGGCTTGCTGGCTTCTTTGGATCTTTTCAGCTGGACTTTTAATCTCTTGGTTCCCACAGAGAAACCATTCATGGACTGGATGGCAGTTTGTGCTGAAATTGGCGAGTCGTAGCTTACGAAACCTAGTTCAATGTCAAGGTTGACAAATGATGATGATTTGAAGGGTCACAATGATAATATCTGTACTTTCTTCATGCATGCATTTTGCAATATTCCAATTTTGTGAATGATATACACACATTATCAATGGTTTACAAGGTCTAGTAGAACAGTTTACTGTCATCATTTCCTAAACCTAGAGTAATGCACATACTTCAGGGGAAAGTTCTGCAAAGGTGGAAGTCTTCTGTGGCATGCTTCTCCCATGTCAGCACAGTTTTGGGTGCTGACATGATTTGGTAAAATTTTACACCCATATACCAAAGGGTCAAACAGTCGGGAAAAAAAACAAACAAACCTACACTACACTACATGGTTCTATGAATGACTTAGGTTTATAAGTGCTTTGAGATAGAAATATAATGTTAGAGGATATTGATAAATGTGGTGATGAAATCAATACAATGTTAACAAAAGGCTTACGTCACATAAAATATAATTTCAGCACGTAGTTTATGATAGCTGTGCATACAGGCTTACAATATTGTAATACTTCACATATACTGACTGAAGTACCCAACATTATACCATATAATGAAACTAAGTTAATAAGCTTAACAACAATTTGAACTGCCACAAGCAATAGCATCAATCAAATGTATTCAAACCACTATATCACCATAACCTGGTACTCACCAAAACATTTGCTGAGGTTTGTGTTCTTGTCGATGAAGACTTTCGCACTAAGTATGGCTCCATACGGTGAAAACATGGAGACCAGGTCTGAGTCTGTGTAGTCTTGGGGTAGGTGGTATATAAACAGGTTGGCTCCCTCAGGACCTACAGAGATAAAAGTCAAATAGTTCTTTTCCCATGTTTGATCACCATGAGCTTTACTTTGTCACCCAATGCTTTACATACTTGAAAACATAGGGGAACACAGTTATATCAAAGCCATGCCAAGACAAATTTGACTGTGTCTGCTAGAATATTGATTGATTAATATTCTGCATCAAATATTCCTTTGGAGTAATTTAATATTGGTCCCAATGAGATCAACCTGTAACATATTCTAGGAGCCACATTACAAGTGGTAATAATAAGTGATTACCTACGGGAATGTGTATATGTGTGTGAGAAAATACAAACATTATGATAACAATGACATGTCTTGTATTTCAATGAGAATATACTCAGTACTAATTGGATTCAGGAAATACTCCAAACAAAAACAAAACTACAGAAATATAAATATATATAGAAGATGGGATAGGACTTTGCTTGTTCCTTGATTTGAATAGTAGATGTAAATTCATCCATCTTTTGGCATCTCATACCCTGCATCCCAGAAATCATGAGTATGACAGGTTTTTGAGTTTGATTCATTCACTCTTTTGTCAGTTCTCATACAGGGCCAACATCTGCCAATCATACTTGAGAAAATGTTATTTTGCATCAGTAGTGGATTAGGTGAACCCAAACAAGGGATGTATACGAAGTGGATTGGGTAAGATAGGGTAACTCAAACAAGGAATGTACATTGTATCAATAGTGGACTGGGTAGACCCCTACAAGGGATGTATCAGTAGTAGATTGGGTAAACTCCAACAAGGGATGTACCAAGAGTGGATTGGGTGAACCCCAAGAGGGGAATACCTTCTTTCTGTTTCTGATTGGTGGCAGCAGCCTGCTGCTGGAAAGCTCCGATGGGTCCAAAGCCGTTGGGGAATTGTGCTGTGGAAGCAAGAAGTACATTGGCAGGCAGGATAAAGCAACATGTCACGGCAAGTAATCTTAACAAGGCACACACAGCAAGTACTCAAAGCAAGGCATAGTGGTTTAAGGGAAAATTAATTCCATGATATTGACTTGTAACAGCTCCAACTGCAAGTTTCAGCCTATTGTTTCTGAGTGTGCAATAGCAACACTGAGTTAAATCTCACATATCTCAAGATAACTTCAGCAAAATATTCATTCCTTTGGTTATGATATACGATGAGATAAAGTAGAGTTCCTTCAAAGAAAAAAAAAATCAATTCTTGCTGAGAAGATGGGATATAGCCCTTTGGGGCATGGTATTAAGTTGATTACTATGTAAGAAACGAGTCAAGCGAGGCAGAGCATCTTAGCAATCAAGAGTAAAGGTAAGAAAGACCTTGACTAGGTCTGAGAATCTCAAACAATGGTACATGTCATTATTAAAGACATTACCAAATTTCATATACTATCCCATATCTTCTAAATTCAGATATAAATCACACAAATCTACAATGTATTTCACACACAAATCTACAATGTATTTCACGCACTTATCTATGCGTAAAGTGTCCTAATTTTATATATATATATATATATATATATATATTTTAAACATTTCTTTTTAATGCATGGAATAGTGATGTCCTGTATGATATACATATATATATATATATATATATATATATATATATATATATATATATATATATATATCATACAGGACATCACTATTCCATGCATTAAAAAGAAATGTTACAGAGCTTTATCAAATAGTCATGTCAAGTGAACTGGAATGCATACAATGCAGATTTCGCTTTTAAACACAGGATTTGCTTAGTTGCTGATTGGAATTCTAAGTAAGGGACACATTACCCAAAATCACAATACCATCTGTATGTACTTCACATGGTATGTACTCTTTTAAACACAGGATTTACTTAGTTGCTTGTTGGAATTCCAAGTAAGGGACACATTACCCAAATCACAATACCATCTGTATGTACTTCAGATGGTATGATATGTACTCTTTTAAACACAGGATTTGCTTAGTTGCTTGTTGGAATTCAAAGTACAAATTGTAAAATCACAATACCATCTGTATGTACTTAGGGAAAAATAATAAGGAGATACCTTCTTTTAGATTAAGACAAATAAGGAAACATTAGCAAACCCAGGAAGTATAAAAGGCTTGCAGGTTGTCATGATAAATACCAGGGGTATATCATATAAAGTAAGCTACTAATGACTATGCAAAATTATAATTTTCTTCACTGTTTATATGTATGTGCATTGCACATGACTTTTAAAAATTCCATTGTTTGAGATGAACTGATCTTTAAGTCTCGTTTAGGGGACATTGAGTGCTTGACAATGAAAGGCATTTGAAAGAATTTTGTTATAGAAAACCTTTTGCACTTGAACACAAGGGGATTTGTCAAAATAATTTGTTGTACTTGATTGAATAGAGGGATACAAAGTAAAAATAGTTGTGGCATAGATAAAGAAGACAACACAAACAAATAAGACATAACATGGTTTGAACCTCATCAGAGGTGTCTTAATGGCTTGTGGTCATTTTGGCAAGCTTCTTACAACAGACAAAATCTTCTTTTAAAACAGATTTTTCTTCACCATTAAAAATGTACCACATAAACAATGAATTACTGGTAGGTCAAAGTTTTCTTTTCTCTCAAATAACAAAAAAGTGGCAAATGCAATGCAGGAAAACATAAAAACATTGATCCTAAAACCACAGAAAATATTGCAATTAGGTGACTTTGTTGAATTTGAGTCATTCCAGTCGTGAAATTTAGAGACATGTGAGTGAGTGTTAATCAAATAATGCCATAAAAACTATCCACGTCATAACTTTTCTTGACCTCAAGTGGTTTAACTTCATCACAGCAAACAAGACATGAAGTAGGGGGTGAAAAAGCCACACCAAGCTTAAAACAACCGAATGAACAAATACAACCATTGATTGAATATGGGGAATTTTGGTTAGATTTTGATGATATGTTAACATAAAACACAACAACAACACGCAAAACACCAAAGAGAGAGGCCAAGATCTGGGAGGAGTGGATTTATTTCAATTTCAAGGATTATGGGAAAAACACAACAGAAAACGAGACGGCACTCTTCCCAAATTTTAGGATTAATCTGGTAAAAAAATGGAAACCACATGGGTTGGCTGGCCATCCTAATGAGTCAACATGGCATTCACAGAAGTGTCATGCAATGGATTTCTACATATTCTTGAATTGGTTAAGCAGGAAGAGCTCTGTAATACTGAAGATTTTAAACTATTCTCAAATCTTGAAGACACTGCATGATTGGCAGGGGGAAAAAGAATGGGAGAAAGGACATACCAAAAATGTATTCTGCTGATCTTGTAAGAGGGGGGGGGGGGGGGGGGGTGATCACAAAGGCTGATTTCTTTTCTTCAGACTTGTAGAAAATATACTCAATTATCTTGGTTAAATTAGATAGTTTGGATTTCAAAAGGGAAAAGGGTAGATGAGTAATAGAAAAACTGATAAAATATGCCACAATTATTTTCCGTAAGAGCATCATATCTGCTCATTTTGGTACATTTTCTTTCTAGGAGGAAAATACAGCAGTGGTTATTTTACACTATTTGAAATGAATTTGACAATCTAAAAGGTCTCTTTGAAGATAATGATAAAAAAAAAATGAAAATAGCCGACTTGATTATTGGTGGGGAAATGTTTCAAAGCATATCATGCACCTCAACATCAGGCACGAAGGACTGTTTCCACTATTACATTATTGAAGACCTTATTTTTACGTTTCTCTCACGAATATGTGAAAAGCTTTGGACAGGGAAGAAATAATACTTTGTGAGTGAGCCACACAGGAACAGTTTTTCGATCAATTCATTTTCATATTGTGAAATCCATCTTTCTTATCCGCACGTTGGTTGACAAATATTGGAACACCTTAGTATTTTGTTGGAAAGATTTCTTAAACATCTGACTGATCACAAACCCTGCTAGTGGTACATTTAAACAAAGTGGTGACATTGTGGTTTACAACATGTTATGTGTATCCTTGATGAGAAAAATAAAAATAAAAACAAAAAAGATACAATCTCCAAAATGTGAAGAACATGATTAGTCATACACTG
The DNA here is from genome assembly GCF_040938485.1 of Diadema antillarum. Lineage (NCBI taxonomy): Eukaryota > Metazoa > Echinodermata > Echinoidea > Diadematoida > Diadematidae > Diadema > Diadema antillarum. The sequence goes on along the minus strand of NW_027271689.1, from coordinate 130,501 downwards.
TAGACGTAGAGTAAAACATGTAATCTGAATTTTAGTTTGCAGTTTTTAATTTGATACATAGCCTGTTTCAAATGGCTGACTTTTATACCCAGAGTATCAAGCGCCGACACATGATTGTAAAGCATTCATTGTTGCAGGGGAAGTAGATTCTTTTCCTTTTTTCCCTGAGAAGAAAATTGGAATGACCTTATCCCTAATTGTAATCAATACCCATTATTATCAACAGCTATTGTTGGTTAATAATTTGCCTCTTTTGTTCTTTCCTCTTGTTTTCAAAAATAGTTGTCGAGAAAAACCAACCTGCGTACTGCTGGATTCCTGAATAAGCCTGCGTCAGGGCGTTTAAGTCAATATTAGCTGTTGGGGTGGTCGTGCCCCCGCTTCCTGCCAAACCGGCTGCAGTGCCCAAATTACCGACCCCAGCGACAGTGGTGGACAGCCCTGTGCCTGGGTTAACGTCGGGTAAGATCAGGTCACAACCGGGGGTGAAAGTTGAAGGGTCATCATGGTTCAGGGGTGGAAAAAGACAGCAAATTTCTTTGATGGAGTTCAGAAAAAAGTGCATGCATTTTCTATCCTCGTCGACAGATGACTTTTTTTTTGTTTTTCACTTTCCATTACAAATTAAAATGGATGAATGATATGAATGAGAGATAATGCTTTTTTGAAAAATATTGTCTCGAGTCAGGAAATATTGATTCAATGGTGATGCAAGTGATTTGAAATAATAACATGGAAAAGAAGCCTGTTATCAAACAATTATGGTGTGGATGTATCCCTTTAAAGCTGTCAGGAATGGGAATGTATTAGCATATTTTTGAGAAGGATTCATCAAACCCTGCACAAGATTAGGATTCACATTTCTTCCTTATGTCTTTTCTAAACCCCTCCCCCATCTATCTTGTTCTATGAAGATTTTGATGTGCCTGGCAGTGCTTTCATATTTGTTTGTTTTTTTTCAAATAAAAACAAAGAACACAAGGTAACCCTTATTAGTTCAGAACAAAGCAAAACATCAACACTATTTGACCACAAACAATGAATTCAGTGTTGACCACAGAGTCACTATCTACATACACAAGTTGGCAGTGAATTTCCAGTAATGTGCTCTTCAAAACACAAAACAGCATGTATTACAGCGATTTTTGACAGTGCTCCAAATTGCATTTTGTGATTTTGTAAAACACACGCAAGTTAACATTTCTCCAAGAGTGAGAGGACCAACATGGAAATGGTAATTTGGTTTCCCCGGAATGACAGAACAATAAGAACAAAACAACTTGACAATGCACTTTCAGAATGAGAAGATTCTGTGGTAGTGACAAGAATTGTTTGTGCAAGTGAATGAAACATAATTTCCAGTCGTGTTAAAACAATCAGGTACAAACATGTTTGTCTCTAGAAAGAAGGGGGAAAAAAAAAGATATTGAAGCACCTTTGAACAATGCTACAGAATTTTGTGCACAAGTTTGGTGGTTTAAAGAGTCTTGCAAACTGCAATATTGCAATCACTTCAGTAAAACTAGATTGCATTGGCAGACTCTAGTGCTACAATCATTCCTCACTTCCTTTAAAGGGATGATCGCACACTGCTGTTAAAGGATAAAAAAAAACAACACAGAAATCAACAAATCGAATGGGAAGAAAACGACTGGGGCGCAAAAAACAGACAGGTAGTGGGGGGGGGGGGGGTGAGCTTGGAGGGAGGGATAGTGCATTCTGTAACTTGCAATCAAGAGAAGATGAAGGGGAAAAAATAGAACAGTTCCAAAGGCTTTCGGGGACAAATACCTACGATTACAAGCAAAATAAAACACATGGAGAAGTGAATGAAACTCTTCAAATTTCAAGACAAATTCATGGTATCTGCAGCAGGAAGGGAAATTGAATGATTACACATCAACATGAAGGCAAAGGACAAAGAGAAAAAAAAAAACCAACACAAACAAACATGATTTTATATAAGGGCTATTACAAACATAACTTTTACAAACAGGTTAGATATCATCATTACATATTCTAAAATCTTGCACATGAGTAATAATAACACTTCAGAGCAACTTGCCCATTTCTTGCATTACTTCAAATAAACAAAGCTTGACCCTCGAAGGTCAAACTGGACAATGAACACAGTGAAATGACATGACAGGCAGAACATATCATACAGTGTACGTATTAGTGGAGGGCAGGTGTGAGAATATAATTCAAGCAGCAAAGGCATTCATGAGGTTTTACAGCAAATTCAGGTATGAAAAAAAAAAGGATTGACATAATGAAAGACACAACAAAGTCAAAATGTACAAACATGCACAGTGATATATGCAATCTTACACAGCCACAAACTCACTTTAAAAGCATAGCACGAGTTGTTTGGAAATCTTGATGTTTTAATCTGTTATAAAACAGCCTAGCACTGTCATCTTGTTTCAGTAGAGACCACTATGACATACTGTAAAACCAGAAATATTTGTGGCATGAAGTTTTCGCGAATGGGAGCCAGTGGCCCTTTTCATAGCATAATTTTTTTTCCCCCGCTAATCGCCACTGGCAGTCAATGTATATAGAGTAGACAAGAAATTCTGCGTGCATTTTATCAACACAAATCTTGGCTCTCGCGAAATTTGCAAAATTCAAATACACTGTAAGGACACTTCACTGTAGAGGGTTGACATTAATATTGTCACTATCATTATCAAAGCCCTGTTTTTAGCGCTGCTATGACCACATGAATTTCATCTCCTTGATTAAGCTCTATTTTCTGTCAGGTCCTAATGTGAACGTTCATTAGACTTAATGAGACTGTGCATGACATGCTAGCATCATTGTACACCTATTTTGTCATATCTGAAACAATAGGCATATTGGGAAGTAGCTTTCGAGTTGATTTTTACCCTGATAAACAATGTGGGTAAAAGTTTACGTGCATAGAGAGGCTAGCCACCACTTAAATTTGAACCAACAGAAGGCAAAGTTTGTAATATGGAGCTGTCAATGTCTTCAATGAACTGTCAAACTCGTTGAGGCAAAAGAGTAAATAGCAGAGGCAGGCAAAGCCGTACACAACATCAGCATTTGCAGTAAATGTGACATGTCCCTGAATTACTTTGTTTATCTGACTAGAAACTAATTGTCACCTACTTGTCAGTGAAATGACAACAGGCTCTGTGGCTGGTTCACAAGTTATGTCAATATTAAATGAAGTCATATATGACTGAAGACATTTTCCACTTAAATGCAGGCATAAAGGAATGGGGGATCTAATATTTCAGACAACAAAAAATAAGATAAAACAATAACAACTCAAGTGTTTGGCTTTATTGTATGTGTGACACATATACAAGGATAAACAAAAGTAATGATGGCTGGCATGATGTGTAGTAAGATGTTGCAAATGTCAGTAATACTGAATCATTTGAAAATATAAATGGAAGCAGTGTTCTAATCGACATTTTACTACATTGTAGCACTGCTCTTTATTGTATTATACATCCCATATAGTCAAATCATTGTTCAAATCAATCTTCAATATAGAGAAGTAATGCCTCCTCTTGGCTTTTAGTGCCTGAAGCATTTCATAAATTCATATTAAATACTTTCTCAAAGCACACATTTTGTCTTGATATTGTCGATTAAAAAAAAAAAAAAAATCCCTCCTCGGGTTTAACTCACTGTCAACAGCCTGTATAACTCTGATATATGGTGATATATTGGTACTAGCCATAAGCAAGTGAATGCAGAATCATTTACAGCAGAGGATTGGATTCAGGAAAAGATTTCTTTCTAACGTCATTCATGTTTATTTGCCTCCTTGATTAAATGTTCATATTGCAAGTCAGTGGATTTACTAATGTAGAATGTTCTGAAATATTTGTTAATAACTGTCATGATTACTATCATAGTGAGGAACAGAGTTGTTTTGTGAATCAGTAAGTTTGAAATGAAATATGGAAACCAGAGGCATTCTGACTGAACTCTGCTGCCTGGCATGGATGCTGGAGAGAGAGAGTTGTATTTGTCATGTCTACATGGCTCTATCTCTGCTGTCTGTTGTGTCCAGTGATTTTAGGTCTCCTAGAGATGCCATACTTGTCTATTGTGATGGAGATGAATCCTATGCTATTCTCCAGACTCTACACAAGACAACACAAGACAAACACATGGGAAAGAAATGATGAGGGTTGGATGAGAGAGAGAAAACACCAAGGCAAACACTCCTACCTGCTAGTCCCTGTAGCCCCGCTGTTAGTCCCGTCATACTTGTAGTTGTGTTTGTTCCAGCACCTGGACAGAAGACAAGTTCAAAATGCATTCCTTCTGTCACAACTTTTGGTTTATAAACTTTTATAACCTTTATCTGTACAAATCTTGCAATAAATGAGAAAGATACTACACAGGTGAGTTAAAATGGGAATCATAGGATGAAGCTCAGGTTGGACAGAAAGACATTTCATGTTCAATCTTCACCATGACATCCTGTCAGAATAGAATATTTTCTTTCAATGTAGACCAGAAGTCCGTTACAATGGGTAGCCACCCTGCAGTTGGCACATGGAATGTGTTTAGTCAATAATGATGTTCATAAAGATATTTTTTAAAACCATGCAAAATTTTTAGTTCATTGTTGCATGTGATGTCCAAGTCTGTGAATAAACTGCTTTAGTAACATATTCAAATTTGTGGATGTTTCTTACGTTCTGATGTAGTTACAAGTTATTCTATTAACCTGTACCCCCAAAACACCTTTCGATACTTGGAGTCCAGATTGAATACAATGGTTGCTGATACATTGGGCAAACCTTGCGTAAACTTTCAAGTTATCAAGAAGAACTATTGTCAGAAAGGAATGCATAAAATTTGAATATGTTCGTGAGCTGGTCTACTAAAGCCCTGGTAGCGTGGGGAAACATGGGCGGTCCGAGTGAATTTGCTGCCCATTGTGGGCATTCAAAAACCACGAATAGCGTCCATCAGCCACGTCTGCGAATATGTGTATCAAAGCGTAAGCTCATCGGTAATGGTCAACTCCAGTTGAGATTGTTTGGCTGTGCAAGTACTTACACAAAGATCAGTGATAAAGCTGTGCACAAATCATTCTGGGGAATCTTGAATATATCTGAACCTTTCCACTCCTTGGTGTCTTCACACTACTGGGTCTCTAAAAATCATATACTGTGAAATCAATGGCATGGTTCCCACAGACAGCTTTAGATTGGATAATTTACAATCTGTAATGTACATTCACACTGACTCAGTGTTTCTGATTTTCAAAGATTTGGCAAACACTACAAAAACTACTCTTCTCTATGCAACTTTGGCAGTGATAGGTGATTTTATCACTGTGTGAATCCTGTTGCTGAAATATTTGCTATTTCATCCCTAATAAACTGTGTTTTTTTTTTTTGCTTCATCCAGGTTCTGTTGTCTCTTTATTCCAAACTAATACTAAATATGTCAATTGTAAATAGTAAAACAGTATGTAAATATACTTTCTTCTTTTTATAGTCTAATTTTTCCCAAATTGGAAATTCCCAACAATTTTGCGAGTGGTTAAATTTGAGCCTATTGATAAAAAATGAATTCCAGTACACATAAATAAAAGTTAAATGATCAAAAAGAGCAATATTACCTACATACCCATGGCATACCTCAGCTATAAGAGCTTATATGATTTAAACTAGAAATGTCGCTATGGCGACTGATGCCTCCGCCATAATGCATGATTCTCCCAATAGGTGCATAGTACAATATCTTCACAATGTGTGATGACAGTTTCACATAACTGGCAAAATATTGATATGACAGGTTTGTCAGAAATGTCTTGAATGTTCACTTTCCTCAAACTGGGTTTGCTATAATTGTCTAAGAGTGCAGGTACACATATTTGGGGAATTGAGAATTTTTACTTGACTTCTGACCGACCCTATTATAAGTTTATGCATTGAGTAATTTTCAAGGTATGAAGAAAGAATGTAATTACAGTACAAAATAGATTTTTTTTTTTTTTCATTTAAACCTGACCTTTGACCTTCTGGCTGGAAATTTCCGAGAGAATCTCCATTAGGTAATACATGTATAATATTATGTTTCAAAACTGATAATGCAAGCATTGCATTATATACTAGTATATGAGGGGAACAGTAAAATTTTGAGGAGTTGACCTTGACCTTTGACTCCTGACTATTGACCCATGACCCCTAAATTCCCTAGATAATCCCTGCCAGTCAGTACATGCATATGTACCAAGTTCCATGAAGATACATTGCACCATTTGCGAGATAAGTGAAATTGCAACATTTTCACCTTACCTTTGACCTTTTGACCTTTGACCTTAGGACATGAAACTCTCTCTGGAAAATTTTTACGCAGTAGTACACGTCTACACTATGTTTCAATAAAATACCTTCGAGCATTGCATAGATATGGGGAAAATAGCAACATTTTTAGCATTTGACCTTGACCTTTTGACCTTTGACCTCTTACCAATGTCACTAAAATCTCCTCAACTAATTGCCCCATCATACATCATCCTTCGACCAAGTTTGGTGAAAGCTGCTTCATCCAGTTTTGAGTTATCACATAAACAGATAAATTTTAGGATTTGACCTTGATCTTTGACCTTTGACCTCTGTCCGATTTCACTAAAAAACTAGTCATGTAATTGTCCCATCATACATCATCCTCAGACAAAGTTTGGTGAAATTTGCTCTATCCAGTCTTGAGTTATCGCGTAAACGGATACAATTTCATGATTTGACCTTGACCTTTGACCTTTGGCCGATTTCACCCAAAATCTAATCAAGTAATTGCCCCATCATACTTTATACTTGGACCAAGTTTGGTAAAATTCCAGTCAATATTTATCAAGTTATCGTGTAAACGAATGCGGACGGACGTACGGACGTACGTACGAACGGACAACCCGAAAACATAATGCCTCCGGCACCACTTCATGGCGGAGGCATAAAAACAAACAAACAAAGCACGATGTGATATTACTGTACATGGTTTGTCTTACAGAGAAGAGAGTACTTGGCAATAATATTACTGGTACTCACAAAGAAAATAAAGCAAAGAACATGTCAAAAATCACGGACTGCCTGAACAGCTGAAGACAACACCCTGTACTGGAAAAAGACATCCTACAACTAGAACGCAATGTACACTTTTATCAATACAGTGACTATCAGCATTACAAACATCATATAACATTACACAAGCAATTTGTACTTTTTTTCTTGCATTCATTCCACAGTGCACACAACGGAGATGATTTACTGATGTAAACAGAGCACACGAGGTGGGCATGTCCATCAGTCCTGGTGTGGTTTGAAGTATCCCTATCATGACCTATTAGCCATCTCTGTAATAATCAATTCAGCTTTATCACTAAAAAAAAAGAAGAAAGACAAGAGAAGATAATTCCTCACTCTACAAAATATCTCAGACGAGGGCATCTTTTGTTTCATAAGCTGCAAATGTAGTGTTGGCTTTATCTAATCTTAAAAAGTCATAAAAGAATATTTTTCTGCTGTTGTGCTATTGAGATCTCATGACATCAATGTCATATTTTTACAGTGCACTCAGAAAATGTAGAAATGAACATTTTCAATGGAGGATGCACAAGGCTGCTGCTTACAGGTTTATTGTGTGTGAGTGTGTGTGTGCCCTTCATTCATCCATGCCAATTAGCTGCTTGCGGATAGACATCCATGGAGCAAGCAAGTCAATTGCATATGGGTGAGACTACGTGCCATGTGCACAACAAATTCGTGCAAGCAAGTGCACCCAAACATTAGCTTACAGCTATAATGTATGAAGGTTTGACGCACAGACCAAGATGGCCACAATTCTTGGAGGTTGGGATGGGAGTGGGGGTGGGGCAGACCAACACACACACACACACACACACATACACAAAAAGAGTGTCATAAGCTCACACAGACCCCAACAAACTTGCAAGAATCTTCATCACCTCATAAAGACCAGTATGTCCCAGCACGGCCCCTCACGGCCCTGAAATAGACGGCTCTGTGCACCTTCCTTTCAAAAGGTTCATTTCTCAAACACTTTGTCTCTGAATGTTTTGTCATGTTTGAAGTAGAAGACACTCCTCAATAGAGACACTGAATTTGTTGTACAAGGGCAAGACCTTCTATGTTTCATTGAGGTCACTAATTAATTTTGATGAAAACTTATTATCTGCCTCTCTTGTCTGATTCTTTGTCTTTCACTAATTCTTTATCAGTAGAATAAGGTGGTGACACAGGAACTACACCAAAGAACAAACATTTTGTAGCAAAGTATAGCAGGAAAGTTACAAGTATAAACTTCCTCCATATTTACACCTCTCTATTCATTGCTGCCTGCTCTGTAGTTCAGATGGATTCAACATTCACACTTTGCATACCACATTAACCAATTATCAACAAACATGCCAAATAAACTTACTAAAAGTATGAACAATGCTACGTTCATGTGTACATACAGCTGTATGACTGTGCAATCAAGCAAGGTGATATTTGCAGTTTAATCATACTACAGTGAAAAACGTGTCAGACATCAATTCTTTTGGATCAAGTTAGGGATAAATATGAAAGACAACTTGTGCACTTCAGTGATCATACCAGCACAGCAATTTACTCTAAATTTGAAGAAGTCTGGGTCTAAGTAGTGGAGCAGGATAAACGAGTCATGTAAATTGATGGGAGCTACACGAACAGTATGTTTATATTGCAGTAACAGCTTTTCTTATTCTCTGTAAATAATGTTCAATTAGTCCAATATTATCAGCAAATTTTATGTAGTACCATGGTGTAGATACATTCAGCAATTTCTTTACATTTCACTGTTCTGCCTACCGTCTAAACCAAACGTTCATTTAATGCAGCATTTTCTCTGGCCAAGGTATAGGAAGGCCAATTCTTTATCATGAATGTTGAATTAGTGATGGTACCCCTAACAATAAGAGGGAAATATTATTTGATATCTTATGAGCATATACATCATAAAAACTACAATATTGGAAGAAACGTGGCCACAGAAAATATCACTTAGCATCTCATAGCATACACATAGAACACTCCACATAATTACAATCACATTGAGTATATTAAAGACACAAAATGAAACAAAAATATATTTTGCTGAGGTCAATTGGAGGAATAAGGAAAGGGGCTAAAAGGTATTGATGTGTGCAGAAGAATGGTCATCAATGTGGTAACGATAGTACAGGTTTATAACTTGCAAATGAAACAGCTAAAGTCTAATATATATACAGCATACAGCCTTGTATGTCCACAAAACTACTGTTATACAGTATCTAACAAAGACACCCATGGAATAAGAGTAATGCCTGCATGCAAACAAACCAACTAGAAAAAAACTACATGTAGACAGCACTCCACACAAACCAAAAAAAGAGAAAGACTGACAACCTTTCTGTGGATGAATGCCTCGTAATCCTGTCAGAGAAGGGTTCGGGCCCATCCCCGTCGAGCAGGCTGATTTAGTTTGGTTGAAATATTGTGAATGTTTGTTTGTATGTGTTTGTTTGTTTGTTTGTTTGTTTGTTTGTATGAAGTCAGCATCAAGTTGCCAGCACAGAAAGCAATAATTGGGAAGGAGAGAACAAAAATCATCTTTAACAACGGATGGAAGGGAAAACACAGATTTGTGAAGTGTATTAAAAGGATTTTCACTTCAGACATAAAGAAAAAAAAAATCTAAATACAGTGGTACATTTATCATTGCACAGATTCTCTTTCAGGCAATTAATTAACAATGCAAAGGTCAGCCAGAGTGTCCCAAAAATGACATAATTTTTCTGGAGATGTTCCCCATAAAGAAGATGACAAGGACAACCTTAAATTCTTTAAGTTCAACAGAAACTACAAACTGCAAAAAAATAAAATAAAATAAATGAAAAAAAAATGGAGCGATACTGGAATTTCTTCTAATATAGTTACACAAAATGAAAAAAAAAAAACCCTCTTAAGAAAATGCTGACCAAACATGGATATAACTTGACCATTGCTGGGTGGTGTATGTAATCGGAAACTAATAACAAATATCATGCCAAGATGCACATTGGTTCTTGCTTTTGGTTCTGGGCTTTCCTTCTTTCTTTCTTTTCTCTTTACACGTCAACTTCATGAGTTTTGTTTTTAAAAAAAGCGGAAGTTAATATCAATTAATACAATTGGACAAATAGTAGAAAGGAAATGAATTCCTCTATCAATTTCCTTGATTCATGAGACAATTTCTAATATAAATTACCATGCATTAAAGCACTTATTTAACTGTAATGCTCTGGCCCTATATACATGTAAGTATTTCTAGTTGCCTGACTATACAATGCCTCTGCATACAACTTAATTGGGGAAAAATAACTTGCATACGATACAATGTATCTATATGTTTTCACAAGTTTATCGTGTGTGGTACTTTTGAACTCAATATGCTTGCATGAGCAAACAAAATACAATATGAAGTTTTCAAGAGATGAGGAAACATCTCACTTGAAGGGTCTACCTCAAAATGCACATGCAAAGACAATAACTTGCATATTTGAACATAATGAAAATGAAGGCCATCTAGACAATGAAATATAAATGATCTTATTGCCTGCATAATTGTTTTATATTGCACTTCTGTGAGCATATTAAGGCAAGCTAATAATTGCTTTACATATAATAGGAAGATTAAATGAGAACTTACCTGTTTGAAATTTAATCTTGATTTTATAAGTAAGTCGTAGAGAAGAGACTACATGTCTCATCGGGTGTAATATGAGATCCCGCTGGTCACGTGTGTGGCAATTTTTTAAAGCTGTACGAGACTACAGGATATATTGATAGGAAGATGAAGATGTTGAGAACTTTACCTGCATAAGGCTACGTAAGTCGCAGGGTGGGAAGAGGAGGGATGTAGTCTCTTCTCTACGACTTACTTATAAAATCAAGATTAAATTTCAAACAGGTAAGTTCTCATTTAATCTTCCTATTTTATTACGTAAGTCTCCGATCGAGACTACATGTCTCATCGGGTGTAATATGAGATTTCAAAGCCCTGTAGTCACGTACAGAACAATACATCTGTAAGCCATCAACGGCATCACTACAGACAGACATACCTGTGCACTCTGTGCAGACTGCCATTCCATATGCAGACTGAAGTTGCCAAGTCACATTTTCAGTAAAGCCTGGGCAAATTGGTTAGTATCTTGTAAGGGCTTGCAATAAAACTTGCGGAATGTCTTCTCAGCCACCCATCCAGCCCTTGAGAGGATTTCTGACACAGGCACCTCACTCCTTTGTGCTGCTGACGTAGAGGCCGCCCTTGTGGAGTGAGCACTGAAGATCTGTGTATCGACACCAGCGTCATGTAGGACAGTCTTAATCCAACGTGCAATTGTTTGCTTTGATGCACGACGGTGAGGCTTCTTATAAGCTACTAACAAATGTCTCTCCATCCCTCTTAGATTCTGTGTCCGCTGCACATACTCTTTCATATAATTCACTATGCACAATCTCCTATCTGGAGGGTACGCATTTAGTGTGACACTGAATCCCGTATTTCCAGGCTTGTTTTGTTTCAGTGTGTTCTCAAAAGAAATCTCAACAGATGATTTTTTCCACCTCATCCTGTCCAGGTGGATAACATGAAGAGACTGCACCCTTTGTGCAGAAACAAGTGCTATCAGCATAGTCAATTTCTGAGTAAGTTGCTTCAGATTAAGTGCCTTGGATGGAGACAGCTTTCTGAGGTAGTCCAAGACGACTTTAACATCCCAGATAGAAGAGTAGCGAGGAGCAGGCGGCTTTAAATGAAAAACTCCTTTCATAAACCTATTTACAAGTGGGTGCGACCCAAGAGGCTGTCGTCCACCATCAACTATGAGAAACGTGGAAAGGGCACTCCTGGCTGTATTCAGGCTACTGTATCCAACTTTTTCTTTGTCTAACATATTTGTAAGAAATGCAAGGACATCACAAACTTGGACATTCAAATAATTAATGTGTCTCTCTGCACAAAATCTTTTCCATTTTCTGATGTACACCTGGTACTGTGCTTTAGTGGATCCTTTCCACGACGCAGCTATGATGTCTATTGTCCTTTGTGTGAGGCCCTGCTCTGCGTAAAGTCCCTTCCAAGCCTGCAACATAATAGAGACAAGTGATTATTCAAAGGATGTGGGGTGCCTGAAACTGGTTGACATAATAATGTCTTACTCTTTCGAATTAACATGGGTTCCTCAACCAGCATACTCTTAAGGATAGGGTACCAAACCTGTGTTGGCCAATTGGGCACCACTAAAATCCCACATGCCTCATCCTTCTGAATTTTCTGCAAGCACATTGGCACTAGATTGAATGGGGGAAAGGCATAAAACTCCCACTGACTCCAATCAACTGTGAAGGCATCTACTGCCCAGGCCTCTGGTTCAGGCCTCCAAGAAATATATCGGTCTACCTGTTTATTTAGGCGGGAGGCAAACATGTCAATTTCAGGCACACCAAATCTCCTGATTATTCGTTGAAATATGCTCTTATTCAACATCCATTCTGTGCTGTCCGAGAATTTTCGAGACATGCGATCTGCTTCAATATTCAATCGCCCAGGTAGGTGAGCAGCTGTAAGCCAGATGTCCTTACTAATACACCATTCCCAAATATCAATGGCCATTTGATTACATTCAGGAGATTTTGTGCCACCCATATTGTTCAGATATGCGACAGCCGTTACGTTATCTGCTCTAACAAGTACATGATTGCTCCTTTTCTCTGAGCAAAAGGCTTTTAGCCCATGACTAACTGCTACCATTTCTAGCAGGTTAATTTTATTCTGATTTGCCTCTTTCAACTCATCACTATTCCATCTGCCACCTGTTGAAGTGCACAGATTTGTTGCCCCCCAGCCTTTACCACTGGCATCTGTGTGGATTTCCACATCTGGTTTTGCCCTCTGCATTGGGCTAAACTGTGACTCAAGGTTCCATATCCACCACTGAGTTTCATGGATGCTTTCTCTTGACAAGGTCATATGCCTATCGAAATGTCCCTTGTTCCTTGCAAGGGCAAGAATCTTGTCTTTCTCTAAGGCTCTATAATAGAGAGGGCCATATTGTACTGCTGGGAATGATGCCACTAGTTGTCCAATAACCTTTGCAACTGTTCTGATAACAGGTTTCTCAGTAGCCAACAGTTCTTTACAAGACTGCTTTATGTTCTCCTGTTTTTCTTTTGGAAGCCTAACACTCATATCCAGAGTGTTCAGATTGAAACCTAGAAAGGTAATCTCATGAGTAGGCTCTAAAACTGATTTTTCAGGGTGAACAATAAACCCCAAATTTGATAGCAACTTAGTAGTTGCACTCACTGCTGCCTGCATTTCCTCGGCAGTTTTTGCAATGATAAGTGTATCATCTAGATATGCAATTACAATGTGGCCCTGCTCCCTGAGCGTTGCCAAAACAGGCTTTAGCAGTTTTGTAAAGAGCCTTGGTGCTGAACTAAGCCCATTGGGAAGTGCTTGAAATTGCCATAACCTTCCCTGCCATGTAAATCTCAAGAATTTTCGAGAATCTGGGTGGATAGGAACCGTGAAGTATGCGTCTCGGAGATCGACTGAAGCTAAATAATCTCCCGGAGAAATAAGCGGTAGAGCTGTCTTGATATTATCCATCTTAAAATGCTGATACAAAATACTCTTGTTTAATTCTGTCAAATCCAAGATGACCCTGAGGCCGCCATTCTTCTTTGGCCTTGTGAAAATATTTGATATGAATTCCCCTTCTACATGTTCACATGCTTCTATGACATTTTTCTCAACCAGCTTGTTGATTTCTTCCTGAATCGAGGCCATTTCCTCAGAATTTCTTTTGAATTCATGAAGGGGTTTTTCCCTACAAGGGGGATATTTAGCTGGGTCAAATTCAAGCTTGTAGCCCTGTACAGCTTGCAAAATATATGTATCAGATGTAAGCTCTCCCCAGTTGTGCATATGTAGCTTCAGTCGACCTCCGACTGCAATATCATTGACATTAGATGTTATTGTCTCCCTTACCTCATCACTGTTTGGGAGTTGCTCTATTTCATCCTGCCCTGCCCTTGGCCGAGCTTCCGGTACTGTGGGGCTTGGCGTCCCTCTCGAGACGCTGTCGGGGTAAACGTATGGGGAGCTTGTGGGGTCCTCTTCCTCCACTGGTTTCGTTGGCCTAAAAAAGGCCTAGATGTGCTCCCTGACGAATCCGCGTAGGATGTCCGCGACACCCAACCAGCTTCCTTGTATCTGCGTTGAGACCCTTGGCTTGGGTAGGGGTGATAGGCCGGCTTGGGTCTTTTAAACCCGCCTCTCATCACTCCGGCCGCCGCTTTGTGCTGGTCTTGCAAGTCCTTTACTTGCTTGCCCAAGTCATCCCCAAAGAGATACTTGGTTACAGGGTTTGTTGGTTTGCAGAGATGAGTAAATTTCGCGTTCAGATCCGGCTTGATCAATTCTTTACGAAGAGCATTCATCTCAAAGTTTGCGTTGCACAACAAAGCTAGAACGTCTTGCTGTTCGGGAGATATGTTGCTTGGATCGAGCAGGCTGACATAAGCCGAGATACCTCTTGTTAGGGATTTTTGGACCCTCTGAAGTTTCACATCCTTCGTACGAACAGGGGCAGAGAGGTTGTCCCAGATCGTCTGATTCACTTTCGGGGTGTCGATCCCTCGACAGTTCGACGGCACTGGGTATTTGCTACTTGTCTCATCGAGCACTTTCTCTTCCAGATGATGGCTCATCAAGTAGTTGACAGAGCTTGCTAGCTCCTCATCAAGAGGCTGTCCAATATCTGATGCCACCGCAAATTTAGCAGCAAAAGCTGGTACTGTCTGTGCTTCTGCCCTATCCACGCACGACTCCAGCTCTGAGCTATGCCCTGCACTCAAGGCATGCACCATGTCATCATCCTCAACATCCATTTCTTCTGTATGTGCCAAGTCATAATCTGCACTAACGCTAGAAGTTGAAGCAGAGGCTGAATCACTTCCACTGCGATCAAGATGTCGGTCTGGCTGTGCATGTCCCATGCCTGCCACCCCTTCCCTTTTACTGGGAAGAGCCTCCATGAACTGACAGAGCAAGCCTTCGAGTCTATCAAGACGACTGTTTACGGTCCCAAAGTTATCATTTGTCAACTTTGACGAGTTGGATTTCGTAGCAATCCGAGGCCGAGTCGCCGCTACCGCCGCGCGGTCGCCAGCCTCCATCACCGCCGGTACTCCCCGTCCACGGCCCGTGTTGGCAGCCGTACCTTTCGCTGCCGCTGCGCGGTCAGCTTGGCTAGCACTCACCGCCTGTTGTGACTCCATTGCTGCTCTGTTTTCGCCCGAAGATTCTGCCGCTGCGCGGTCAGTTTTCTTCTCTTTGTTTTCTTTTTCCGCGGCCACGCCAGCGGATCTTCTATCCTTCTGTTCTTTCATTATTCTGATAAGTCCGAAAGGAAGAATTTCCGCGAAATTCTTGAATATTCGAGGGTTGTGAAAAATCCTTTTCACACACACAAAACGCGCCAACGAATTGCCACACACGTGACCAGCGGGATCTCATATTACACCCGATGAGACATGTAGTCTCGATCGGAGACTTACGTAATAAAATCAACTGATTTATATAATCTTTTTTCCCTCCAGTACCCCCCCCCCTTTTTTTTAGAAATAATTTTACCATTGTAACAATACACATCAAACCTGGATGGGGAAGCACTGGTGAAGAAGAGAAATGAATTAGATTATATCAGCATGCAAAATGATTCTATGAGCATCCAATGAGAAACCACACAAAGAGTGTGTCGTACTCCACAAACACATTTGCCAGTTTCAGGTAATATGTGATACAGAAACCAATAAAAGACAGCACACTCCCTCTACAATAATATCATACAAGGCAGGAAATTGAAAAGGGTTATGTACTTTCACAATTGAAATGAACAAGCATTGATATAATTAGAGTATATAGAGCAGCTTTGGTATTTTGAGACACAAGGTTAGTTTGATGAGGTACGCTTTAGCTGAAGCATGCATCAAGTTTGTTAACCAATCATGAACACACACTGAATGGCTTCAATGAGATTACATTCACACCATCTATGCACCATTCTCCAAAAATAAGAGCGTTACCAGCCCAACAAACCCACACACAAACTAGCCCTAGGCAACATAAAACTCACAGTTGGACAAGAATATGTCTGTGCCCTTTCTCAAATCCCCTGTCTGTTACATGGGGAAGGGGGGGGGGGGGTGAAGGAAACAATTCTGGTAAGCCTAACAAGTGAATGTAGGGGTAAAAATTGAAAATAACTTTTTCGTTTGTTTGTTTGTTTTCCTGTATCCTTCTTGTTGCTTTTTTAAGGCTAGTGCTGTCTAGGAAAAGCAAACCAGATTTAAGAAATTAAATTGTGGACTTAAGTCATTCTTGTGACTTATATCAATAGATCATGTGCTACAATGCAAAATGTATCCCATGCTGTCTCATGTTTGATTGAAACAGCATTATTCAAGTGAATTACCATTCTTTTCCTGTAAAAACCATAGGTCTGTACTTTGCACAATTTAGCATGCAGCATTAATACCAATGTCAAATATCATCCATTTCAGTACTATCAACTTAATTATCATAGAAACAGATGAGTGCCAACACAAATGAGCATAATCAAACACAAATTCTGGATACATGGACCAACAAACACACACAGGCACATACTGGAGAGAGCCCTAGCACCAGATTTATGATACCTTCTTTTGTACTCATGTCATAGTAATTTTGAAGACTGCACTTGACATGACATAAAGGAATAAATGACCAATAACCAACCCAATACAGAGGAAACAAAGGAAAAATTCCCACAAAACATTTGTGCTTCAAAACAGGAAATGGGTATCTGTGGATATGCAGTGCAGGTGCCGTTCACAGATGCACCCTAACTCTGCCTGTTAGAAACATCCCAGTAACACAGAGACACAAACACATACATACATACATACATACATACATACAGACAGACAGACAGACAGACAAAAGAAGGAGTGACAAGACACCTGTGTTCGACTGCAGTGTTTGCTGGAGTCCACCCTGGAGGCCGGAAAGACCTGCCACAAGAGAGTTAGAGTTAGCTGCCTGCGAAATTGTGGATGCAGTTGTCGCGGTAACGCCTACAAACAAGAGAGAAATACGAAATAGAAAGAGAGGTCGACACACACAACAAAACACTGACATAGGATACAACACAATATTGAGCTAACGTAGTCATTCATGTTTGTCAGTGTAACATACATTCATAGTTATATAGACAAGTACATGTACATAGAGAGACGAGAACACTGAAAAGCAATAACTGACAAGGACAAGACATCATCCATCAAGGCTTTCATATTATGAGGGGTTGGCAATTTGGTTGCTAGGAGTGAGGTAGCAATGTTTTAACAGGAGGATAGGATCTACCCCCCCCCCCCACCCCCCCACCCTCCCCCACATACAAACCAGGAAGGTCAATGTGTCTGTCATCAATGTATGCTTCTGCCATTAAGCAGATGTATTTTATATGAGGCTACCTCTAGTGAGTCAGGTACAATGTAGACGGCAAACATTCTCTACAAAAATGGCTAAACATACCTTCAAGCCAGTTATCACATGAATGCATTGAGAAGACATTTTGCTATCAAGGATGTACTATATACACATTGGCTGATTAGCAAATGCAGTCAAATGTCTGGAGAGTATATCCTGAGAACAATGAATTAATTAATTGTTCTGTATATGTCAATACTTGGAATCCTTCTGTATGAAAGAGTTGTTACTTGTAGCATTAAACCTGAATGTCTTCATTAAAGTTACAAGAATTGATGAACCAAGCTTGAAGTGATTTTATAAAGTTTGCCTCACACTTTTACATGAAAGGTTCTCTAAAAAATTCTGAGTATATGTCAACGTACTGAAATTGTGTAATATTTGCCATTCAGTTAGGCATATGATAAACAATCAAGATATCCTTAATTTCAGGTGAAAACTTGGTCTTGTTATGAGCCTACATTTGCAACCTTACATTAGAATGTCAAATGAAATCAAATACATTATTAAATACAGCAGTCAAACAAACTGGGCAAATGTGAGATCATTATGGGGTTATATTCACATATTATTGTACCAAATTGTAAAAATACACGTATCCAAAGGGATATGTCACATTAAGCTTTGGGACTAGACAGACCACGACACACTGTAGGCCTATCTGAAGAGCACAACTATAAATTCTGACCTGAACAAATTGGGCCCAATGTACAGAGTAATTAAAATGGAAGAGAAGAAGGATGAATATGTCACATCACACAAGAATACTCCATGCTGGCTTAGCATGATATGTTTATCTCTGCAATTGTGTATTAATACATGGTACATATGAAACAGGTATCTCTATAGATCCTCTTTGCCCTGAAACTTCTGATGTACTATCCATGGCACCCACGCAGTCAAAGAAAGTTGCATTACCACACATACATACATACATTTACATACATACATACACGCACACATACACTGTATACACACAGACAAAAGCAAAAGAAAAAAAGTCCCTAGAAAAGAAATTATAACTCGCATGGAATATAGCATAAATCTTTTGTATGCCAATCTAACCAAGGGGGGGGGGGGGGGGGACTTTTATGTCAAGTTTAATGGTATAGTTAACTTTGTAAAATATGATAAGTTTTGGCCTTTTGCTCAATTTTGTGAAAAATCACTGGAAAGAGCCACTTGCAGGTCTAATGATAAACAGTCTAACATGCAATAAAGAGGGCAAGTTTAGGTTTATATCCATCCCTGTCATTTTGAGTTTCACTATGCACACTTATGCAGGTGAAGAGGTGATAAATGATGTCAAAAAAAAGAGAGAGAGAAAAAAAGGAGGTATGACTTTACTGGGTACAACAGTGTCCCCAAAAGCGAATGACATAAAGAGAGAGAAAGAGAGAGATGCGATGGCATAATTCTGAATTTTGACAACACCATGCTGTGATTGTTAACAGAGATAGAAAGATCATGTACAGAAACAGTACACCAAAGACTCTCAAAGCTATCACTAATGATGTGTTGATAAACTGGATGGTACTATGTGTTGAAGACCACTGATGAGAACTCAATGACAACTTGGGAGACGAAAAAAAAAAAGGAAAAAGAAAAAAAAGTAGATGATTGAAAATAGACATTTAAAGGCAACACAAGACAAAAAATGTCCAGAATGCATCACAAAGACTGATAATGATATGGTATTCACGAACACTTATGACAAATGCCGCTGCAATGAGAAAGAAACATAATGGATACATAAAAAGTGAGCTGTCATATGTCAAGCACATTACTATCATGCCATGGACATCTGAATGAGAATGACCTTGTAGCTGATGATAGCATGATGCATGCATTTCTTCCATTGCTAGAGTTGAGGGTAATATTGGACAGAATGCAGGGAACAAGGCAGCACTTGTTACTAGACAGGAGTGGAATAATGCAGTCTTCATGAGTGGAAGATGTGTGAACAGGGTGAAACATGAGGCAAAGAGGTGGGCCTTGAGACAGGGGGAGGGAGGTCTTGGAAATGTGACATGGATGAGGGTACATGTATGGGTGTTTCATTAACAGGGGCATAGTAAAGTATCTCCTCAAAGTCACTGTACTCAACCCCATATCACGCATTATGCATCTTAGCCAGAAACACACCAGAAGTCATGTGGGGAAAGGTATGAGGTGGGCGAGATGCAAGGTTGGATACATGTAAACTACACTAGCAGACTTAATGAGCCTACTAGCCAGACACAATATCTACAGCCATACCACATATACAGTACACAACCAACAAACGAACAATACAGTGGGTAGTTCCAATTTCAGGCAGGGGCAATATTCAATGTTGCGCAACATCAATGAGTTTTGTTATTGTTATTTTTTTCAAGATACTTCTTTACCAGCTTTGTGACCAGAAATCACAAATCCTGAAGATGCAAAAAACAGAAAGCTATGACATTTAACATTTGTAAATCAGTTCTTTTGCCAACCTGTTGATCCCGGCGTGACACCCATGATGCTATTTCCCTGTGCTGCTGCTAGTAGTGCCTGGTTTGTGGCTAGTGCTCCCTGTGTTTGACCGCCCACATTGTTTTGCTGCTGGTTAACCGCCGAGGCAAGGGCTGCTAGCTGGGGCATGGTAAGCGCCGTCTGACCTGTAGGGGAAGAGGAATATTCATGCCCTGACATGAATGGGAGATAAAGAGTGAGAAGGACATTGGTCACCAGGAAGTGCAGAGGTCAAGGGGTTAAAGGTCGGTGGGTCAAATGAGTTCATAGATAGAGCAATGATGCAACTTGACACAAGGGACAAGGCAAAAGAGCAAAGGCGGTAAAACTCATAACTTCATGAAGAGAGTGACATTGAGAGAGGGAAGTGAAGTGTGACAGCATTAACCTTTATAAGGCAAGGGCAGGGTACCAACATGCACACTTCAAATCAAAATGGTTCCAAAGTGTACTCAGGAAGATACTTGTATGTTACATGCATCTGAATGGCCAGAAGTCATTCACAATCAGGAGGCTTTTCAATAAGACATTTCATGAAATGTCATTTGTGACAACAGGCATGTTGGTTATCAAGTTTTCTTAGATAAGCATGTGTGTTATGATTATTTATACAATCCTTTAATGAAGCCTGTCAGTACATCATCTGACAGCAACAAATGTTCATTGAAACCTATAGCAATGAAAAAATAAAGTTTGTTAATGCATTCACTACATAACAATGAAATGAATGTTTTCAGAAATGTTACTTGACAGGCCATCTATGCAAGTTCATTCTCTCTTTGTATATGAGTCCCATAAATTGTAATATTGGACAAGCTTATGCATTGCATCCCAAAGTGCCTAATCAACTGAGAAAATAGAAAGGTCATTTGGTAAATGTGCACATGAGCAAATAACAAATTGGTTTATTACTTTGTGAGGACACAAGATGTTCATGTTCAAGGAACATCCTGCATAATCACAGAGACTCGTTAGCTCTACAAGGGGCAGAGAAATGGGCAAGGGAGAATGGAGCAGGTGCAGAATGAGGTCAAGAATGGAATGGGTGAGGAACAGACTTCCTGAGGTGAGAAGCAGGTGATACAGGAAGATTAATTAACTAATGAACACTAATCTAAAGCAGTCAAGAAGAGCAAGACAGGTTCAAAGAAGAAGAATGCATGGAAAATGGATGGCATAAAAATAGAAGAAGAAGCAAATTTTATGAAGATTCTGGGGCTGGCAAAAAGTTAGCTGGGATACATGCCTCAATAAGGGGATAATTAGATGTTTAATCAGAGTCAATCACTAAATGCATATTTCCCAAACTCTGTCAAGTGCACTATACAGAATCCATCCAGGAATGCAAGCTACATGTTATCATATCATCAGTCTCTATAGAAGCATCGGGAGTCACAGAATTCCATAAACTTTCCAAGCCATGCCTAATCAACTTCATTTCTTCTCTTAGTAATGAACCAGTTTTGCATGTCTAAGAACAATTGAAAATGCAATACCGACACTATCACATTCAATACAACATTAACAGTCTCCCTTCTACTGTAGGCAAACTTTGGCAGAAAGTGTTGCCATCAGCAGCCTAGTCTGTCCCATTCAGCTCACTCTATACACAGTGTTTGAAATTAAGTCATTTCAAGGATTAGCACTTCTACCAAAGGGGAGACTTATCAGTTAGGCTCATTTCGACATTACAATGATTTGATACATTTCTCTCTCCCTTCACCATTCCCCCACCTTCAAACAGAGAGAAGAAATGAATGACAAAGGGGGAGGGGACACTGAGATAGGAGAAGTCATGCTACTTAAGTAGGACACAACATTATTGATTTCCTCCACCGTAAGATAACACTTTCAATCCACTCTAAACAAACATATATAAGAAGACTACTTATACTAAAGTTTATTAGTCTATGCATGAGTAAGAGTTTCTTGAACCAATTACTTAATACTTGTTCTCAAATGCACTTGATATGAGATAAGTTGTACAACAAAATTGAATCTATTCACTAATAATTCACACAGCTAAGGTATTCATGGATATGTGAGTATTCTTTTCCAAGTTACATGGACTAGGCATTCTAGAAGAACTGCCCTTGAAGTGGAATTATTTCAAAACAAAATCAGAGTCAGCAAGAACCAAATAAGAGGTGTTTTCTTGTGAGTAGGAAGGGCTGGAAGGGGATATCAGACACACTGTACCTACACAATGGCTGATGCAGGGATAAACACCATTTCAAAAAGCATTCTTCTTCTGGTAGTCCTGTGTCCTTCAGACTTGAAGATTATTACAGGCATTGTAGTATTCTGAGAGCTGAGAAGGCATGTTTTGGGGGCAAAAATGCTATCTTTACCTTCCCTGCCACACTCATGTGGAGTAATACGATTTTGGAATAACAGTATTTTCCATGAATCTGCAGTATTTTTGGCCAAAGAAACACCCCCAGCATCTCTACTAATGGAGCTGGTGGGCTGGATGAGTCCGTTAACTGATTAGAATGATTTTTACATACCTGGGAGCTGAAGATTGCCGAGGTTTGAGACATTGCTGCCTGTCCCTGCACTGTTTGCTGCCTGCTGTGCCAGCTGCAGGAACGCACTCTGCTTTAACCGGGCATGAACAGAGAGAAAAGGGGAGAAGAAAAGACAACATAAAAACCACAGTATGTCCCCCTTAGTGACACGCATCTAATGATGTCACACACTGCATTCCTCAGCATCAGTATTACAACATGCACAGTCTAACTCTACATCACGTTTGTCTTTTACTTCATAGTTCTTTGTTGCTATGGTGCTGATAACTGCAATCCTTTCATAACAGGCAAACTTTTCGAAAGCAATGAGGGTTTTGTCCTGTCTTTGATCAAACATTCACATGGAATACAGACCTGATAGCATGGACAGACATGGGTGGCCCAATTGAATGTATATTTCTTTGCTGTCTACTGGGGTACATTCAGTAACCACAAATAGCACTTGTCAGCGAATATGTGCATCGAAGAGTATACACGTCGGTGACAGTCAACTCTAGTTGAGATTCTTTGGCTGTGTGTATATTTACATAGAGATCGGGGATAAAGCTGTACAGAGTTCGTTACAGGGATTCTCAAATATGTCGCAGCCAGGCAAGCCTTCCCACTCCATAGTAGCCCCATACTACCAGGTCTTTAACCCGTTGAGGGCGGACTGATTTTGCTACAATACGCATTTCCCATAGAAGCTTGCCCGTGTATACTCAGGACTCGTCCTCAACGGGTAAATGATGACTTACAACTCTCTACTTAACAATTCTAAAGATGGATGACTGGAGAAGAGCATGATGTCTTGAAGCAAAACCAGGTAAAGGACATATCACATGAAACAGTACAATCTCGCAGTTAGAAAGATCTGAAGCAGCACAGCAAAGCTACTGCTACCCTCCCATCTTCACTTGTTGGTTTAGCCACCAGGGGTGAGATACTTACAAATAGATAGGGGTTGTTGAGGCTGTTGAGCCCACTGCTGAGGCCTGCCATTTGTAATAGGTTGTTGTGAAACATCTGCTGTGCCATCTGATGTAGCTTCTTCTGCTCTTTCTCTTTCTGTGTGTCGGCAAACTTTACAACCAGCTTTGACGTGCAGCCCTGAAATATACATCAGCATGAGAGAGGCGATAATTACATGGCTCTTTTCCCTGAACATGATTTATCTTTATTTGATGTCCTCTTTTTGTCTTACCTCATAATGTCTTTTCTTTCTTTCCTCACCTTCTCTTTGTGTTTTTCCTCAAGTTACTATCATTTTCTTCCATCTTCTCTTATTGTTGAATGTTCTTCTTAATTTTTGTCTGTGATGGTCACTGGGGAATTGTCCTCAGGGTAGTGGTTCTTGGAAGGGGAAGGGGGTAGTTGTCCCAGGATCATATTCGGGTAGGGGGATGAGAGTTATTGTCACTGTGGTAACTGTCCTATCCTCTGGGTTATTTGTCCTAAGGGGTAGTTGACCTGGGGCAATGATGTGTTGGGAAGGAAGATGTCCCGGTGTGCAGGGAAAGTTTTGCATGGGTATACTAGGATATATCACAGACACTAGTTATTTCATTTTCATTTTGATGATTGGTTTGGAAGTCTAAATTTTACTTGCTTACATCAGAATCAACTTTTGTATATTTATTGGGGGTTATGCTCAAACACAACGAATGAGCATGTTACTCTCTGAAATGCACTATCACTGATCAGTTTAACAGAGAGGTTATTTTACAGTGCCTATGTTGTGCAGAGTAGCTCATTAGACAACTACAATTACAACTCTGTGACAGATAACACCAGACTTTAACACATTAGCTGATGTACTTTGCTCACACAGAAAATGATGTGTTCAGAACTGCATGTCAACAGTAAGCCCTCTCCAGAAAAAAATGCAAACCCTACATATGAGGATACTGTGTACACATAGTATGTAAATCCCTATGATAACGATCACATTTTCTTACATATTTAGCATAATCCTTATCTTACAACAGCACAGCCATATGTATTAAGAGTATAACACATGCTGCTTCCTCAGTGCCAGAGAGCAGGTAATCGCATACATCACTTACTTTCAAGAAAAATTGTATAACAATTAAATCTGATGACAATAAAAGTAGTAATTTGGGAAGTGAGACTTGCATTCTGTTACTTGAATGTTTGAAGAGGACCTACATTCATATCATAAAGAAGCAAAACCTTTCATGCTCAAGATTTCATACAGTTTTAAGAGCAAGGGCACACAACCTTTTCAGCTTGAGTCTGTGTAGTATGCAAAGACCATGCTAATACCACTCAGGATGGCCTCTTTATACTTGTCATCTTTGGAAGCATGAGATATGCAATCAACTCTATTACCTCGAAGTGTGAATAAATCAAACACAGATAATATATACACCCCTAGGCAATAATGCAACTGACTGAGACCTCACATGGCCTACATTAATACTGAAACACAGCATACTGTAGGATTGCAAATGAGGAATCATTTCACAGGCAACTTCTCTAGTAAATGAAAGTCTGTGACACTGAAAATGATTTCTGGTAACAAAATCAATATCGGGCATATTACAACAGACAGAAAAAAAAGGAAAAATAATATAGGTGTGTTCCTGTTTCAGGAAAGGTTGTCCAGTACTTACGTCCATAATCCTTGATTGGTGCATAGCTCTTATTGCATTTAGGGCCATTTGCCTCGTTGAAAATGTTACAAAGGCACATCCTGGAAATAAAACAAGCAAGAGAACATTGACAAACTATGAGTATTAGTATATGAAAATGACTACCATTGGCTAGAACGTGGTAATATTCACAAAAATTTATATATATACTAGAAAAATATCAACTGAAACAGAGAAGCATATCAATAAAAATTAAACAATAACCTTCTTGAGGCTTACAAAGAGGTGTCTACAGCACGCACCAAAGTTGGTAAAACTACGTGAAATTGAAGTCTTGCAGCTTCTTGAATTGGAACCCAGGGGTGGCAAGACTTGTTTCATATCAAAGCATATGGTATTAAACTTGTATTCCTTGGAATAAGAATTAGTTTGTATTTCATTTTTCTCATAACCATTTCAAACTCATACTGTAAGAGTAGAAATTTTCGCGGTGTTGAAATTTTTGTGCATTTCGCCCAACCAGAAACTAGTGTGAAAATAAAAGCATGCAAATATTTTTGCTTGCCTTAATATGTTCCAATAGTCAATGTCTTGATTCCGCGGAATTAAAAACACGCGAAACTCTTCTTACCTGGCTGAAAGCAAAAAATTAGTCACGCGAAAATATTCACTTTTTACAGTATATGATTTGTGCTATCTTTCCATATTTTTTTTTTCAGAGCCTGTCACTGCATTTGCAGGCCTTGTCCTAAAAATACTTGTCACACAACACATACCAAATTCTCAGCATACCTTTGTGTCCACCCATCTGGTCCCTTAGTATGTGGCACTCTTCGATGTGACCGAAGGGGGCGAACATCACCCTGACGTCATTTTCGTCACACTTCTTGGACAGCATACCCACAAACAGTTTCCGCTCTTCAACTGCACACAGTAGATCCAGAGAGGTAAGTCATGATGGCAAGAGAGAC
This sequence comes from Diadema antillarum, assembly GCF_040938485.1. NCBI lineage: Eukaryota > Metazoa > Echinodermata > Echinoidea > Diadematoida > Diadematidae > Diadema > Diadema antillarum. The sequence continues at coordinate 104,296 of NW_027271689.1, read as the reverse complement.
AAGGCAAATTACGTCACGTTCAAATACCAAGTTAAGAAACGGGGTAAATTTTATGACTTTTAAAAAACAAAGAGATGATTGATCAGGGCAATGTGTATCAGGAAATGAAAGTTAGTACAAATAAATCTATTACAAAGAATCAATTAAAACACAGTGTAAATATGTAGAAAAAGAACACAGAAAGAAATGCTGTTCCATGGGAAACCAAGATTAATTCAGATGTTAAAATTGTGCACAATATTTGGACTTGCAAAATGAAGATCTTCAAACAGCTTATTGTCATCAGCATCACCATGAAACCTTCCTTGGACCATTGACAAACCTAACAGAGAACTGGCAGTGCAGGATTGAGTGAGAAATGCAGAGATTTTGGCAGAAAATACGATCCCACAGCAAACACTGCTCCTGGGGACTTAAAGGGACATTCCAGACTATTTTCATAATTTCACATCATATAGTATATAAATCAACAACTCCATGTATTGGTTTGTGGAATTCATCGTGGTTCTTGAGCAGAGAAGCAATACTTTGAAAAATCTTAAACAAATTACACTGAACAAGGATGATGACATAGGAGGTTCACATATTTCAGAAATGTAGCAGTGTAATTTCATTACAATGCCGCTTGCTTGTGGGTTCACCTGTGGTATAATCTATGCATGCCTTCTTCTTTTGTTCTGCTTCCTTGAGCCCCAACTCATGCATTCTTATGGTGACTCTGCCATGTCATCATCCTTGTTCATTGCAATATGTTTTAAATTTTGAAAATATTCTTATTCTTCATCCCAATTATCATAAATTCTGAAACTCTGTCCTCAGTGTAACTAATTTATAGTTGTTTAAATGTAAAAATCTGAAAATCATCCGGAGGTCTCCTTTAAGGTCAGGAATATGAATCATATTCAGTACATCACTTTTCCTGCTTTTTCTTTCTCATGGTATCTATGAGACATCGTCTAAGCATGATGGTTGCATCGCAACAATCGACCACTGATTTCTTTTTTTCTGACCGTAATTTATGTTTTGAAACATTTCCTAGATAAAGAAGACTGCCACTAGAACTGGTAAAGGTATTGGCAATAGGGACACAATTCAGGGTACCCCCAATATGCAAAGCAACATTGTGGAGCCTTAACACAGATGCACTGTGGGATAGATCAGTAGCATTGTCACTTCTGGTTGTCAAGCTTGTATCTTTGTCCACAAAGGATGCACAGCAATCAATGAGTAAATTGTGTTCATACTACTCTTTTCCTCAATTTGAATGTGGTGTAAAAAGAGCTTATAGATTTTTGAGTCGACTGATTGCCGCTATTAAGTCATTGGTCATCGCTGCGATGCTACAATGTGTTGGTAAGCAAAGAAATCTTCAAAAATAGCCCTATGGATGAAAGACGTGACCTGGGTTGGTTGCTTGGCAATATACCGTAAGCGGTGCTTCTCCCTTGACTCGTCCCAGTCACATATATTGGCAATGTTTACACGCTGGTCTGGCGAAGAAGATGCAGCCCAGACCGGATCCAACTTTGCTACAAAGCCATTCCACAATGCATCTGAAACAGGGCTGGCTATGAAGCAATTGTGCATTGGTGCTACCCTAGATTTGAATGATTACACTTAAGTGTGGCATACCAACAACACATGCAAATTAGCTGAGGCAATGATATCATTCCCTCACAGGTTTCTCACTGGTTCATACACAAATAGCTGAAAATAATCTTTTAGGCCATTAATTAAGCAATTACAACCTATTTCCCTTTAAAAGACTAGCTCATTCCTAAATGATTTTAACTACACAATCATCTGAAGCACAGATTAGTGTGTGGGTCAGTGGTAGACTCCTGAGGACAGGTCACTATCCCATGTTATCTAATTTGCATATCAGTGCTTGCAATCACTATAAAGCATCAAACTTCCAATGTATCTTTCCCTTTTTAGATGCCTGCGATTTTAATAAATTTTCCACTGTTCCACTGTTTCCACTGCCGTGGCGGAAGGAGCAAAGGGTGGGAAACAGCTGAGATGAGAAAAACAAATTTGTCATAAGATCCTCAAATTTGGTCAAAATCTATTATTTTCCCTTTTTGGTTTAGTTATATAGTGTGTTTTAAGGTTTATTCCTACAATACACTTTGTATGTCAAAATTTTGTGACAAAGTGATGAAAGCGTGAAAGCAGAAAAAACTTTTTATGTGTATGTAGTATGTTTACAAGGATTTGAAAAAGTTAGAAACAAGTCTGAAGCTTTAAATTACCACCCTAAATAGACTCTACCCCTAGCAACAAGGGGAGCATTCTCATTGGTTAATTCACTGGAGCTTGCACAGTGCCCTTTAGATTTGTAAGAGCTACACTTGGTCTATGTTCATTTCTTCTTCTTTTGTTTTAATGTGTTTTGTCTACCTTGTTCCTGCTACATTGTTACTGTGCTCTTGGTGTAGTTAGATATAGACAAAAGCTGTGCCCTTAATACCATTCCTTTTTATGCAGGTCATTATCTTTTCAAAGTGAAGTCTTTAATTCATTCATCTTTCTGGTTTTCTGTTTTGGATTTTTTAAAGTAATCCTCACAAACAAAGCTTTGGGAGAGCAATCCTATCAACCCTTGGTCATGGATGCACAAAGGAGACTCCACAAAACTGGCAAATGGGCAAAAATCTGCAACAATAGTTTATTCAGATTACTAAAAATTTGGTGCCCACTGAAACATGGTCTATCTTCAAATGGTAGCTCTTGACTGTAAAGAAATTTACAAGATGAAGAGAAAAGTTGTGCAACCAATATTTTAGTTTCACTCCATGTTTTGATGAGAGTCAATTTCTGATGCCCACTTGGGTACATCAAAGGTGTTATCTCCTTGCTCAGACTTATATCAGGCTGTTCATTCACTTATGTCTTCATTTACTGTATCTACATGAAGCCATAATCGCAAGGAATTTCTCATTCTCTATGATAATGTGTAAAGCATTTGTGTAAAGATTATGTTGCATGAATACTGTTTTCACAATCATATCACATTTCTATCATGAATGTGAAAGTATCAATGGTCTCAATATTCATTTTATTATCAAAAAAGTTACATGTAGCTGAAATTTGAAGCCAAATGACACATGTTTTGCCTAAACAAGACAAGAGATGAATGTTATTGAGATCAACAAAGGAGAGTAATAAGTGTAAAAATATTTTGGCAGGGGCTTGGAAAGTGTATGCTTGCTAAAGCCTACCACCAGACCTTTTCTTGAGCAAGAGAAGCCAGATGCATGCATATAAATATGTCATATTGTTTGTGCTCCTAGAGCATTTAGATAACAGAAAGGTACACACACATACTGGTATTTACTATGCTGGTTTGAGGGGGAAAAACATAGAAATGGTGTACTCACTAAATAGGCATACCATTTATTTGCATTTGAAAATATATAATGACTAACAATTAATAACTTCAGTGGGGAATTGTTCTAGCATCTCTATCAAGTAAACATGATTTGTGAGTGTGTATGTATGTGTGAGTAAGTGCTGTGTTTGTTTGCTTTGATTTTTTTTCCAAGTATATATGAAGGTAAATACATCCCTCTGACAAGTAGGATAATCACAGATGAGACTGTATTCTTCTCAATGCATGTAGACAAGTATAGGGAAATTCATTGGCAGTTAAATTCTACATGGTTGAAATAGTTTGCTTTGGAGAAACAAAACCATATGAGAGAGAGAAAAAATGTTTTCATTTAAATTGAGATGCTGTACAGTTAAGATGAGTTTGTGTTAGAATTATATAACCTGAGGCAAAACTTTTGTAGTGAAGGTATACCATCATAGAAATTGGGAGAATGTTTACGAGAGCAAGAAAGTATAAAATTGTTTAGAATTCAAGCATTTGGAGAATCTTACTTAAACAACAAATGTTAACTGGATGAATGTTTTGAAGCTCTGAGAACTGCATGATGCACAAATAAAAAGTGTACATCGACATGCTTTTATCAATTTTGTTGATAACAAAAGAATAACTGATTAACATGTGGTAAGAGGGATAACAGTATCAACATTAAGAAAATCTATGCCATTCCCCCTAGTACATATGTGTGGAGCAAAGCAATACTCTCTGAAAGAAAAAACCCTCCATCATTTGCTATGTGATTGCCATTTCTCTGTGGTTTGTGTGTTACCTGAAAACTAGTACTACACATATTCTAGAAGTCAGCTGCACTCTATAAGACTCTCTCCATTGCATTGAGATAGAAATCCTCCTGGCATCTGGGCTATCTACATAGAGAAGGTGGAAACACTGAGGAAATTCTTTCTACTTGTCTTTGGTTGCGCTTGTGACAATGAAAATTATGCAGGTAACTTTCTGGAAACACTAATACCCAGGACTACTCTACATGCTCTCCTTAGACCCCTGATATCTCAGTAAAGGATCATTTTTAAAGACTTGTTTGATGTATAAAATTAAAGCAGAGAATTAAGGAAATAATTTCATGTCATTATTAGAGAATCTGCCATTTTTGGTTCCTCTTTTTTCGTAGTGAGTCACATATGAATGAGGAGCTTTTCATTGGATAATAGCAGCCTCAGCAGATTACTACAATTCATCATCTCATCTAACATTCACACACATATACAACATAGTGGTGGGTAATACTGCAAGCATTTGACTGGGAAATCCATGGAAGCCAACTTTATTTCTCTTGCAAACCAGAAAAACCTTGGGCCCAACACTGACACAAACTGATTCTGATGCCAGGACCACAATAGAATTTTGAAGACATCTGCTTGAATCATAACTTGGTGCTATGCCGACAGCGAGGCATGGTGGGATAGAGTTCTGACACGCTGGAATTGGGGGAACTTGCCAAAGAGTACTGCAGCCTCTACTGTCTGAAGCATTACTCCACTGTTATCCCATGAACAAAATCTTCATGGGTATGAATGGAATGAAGTGAATGTGAAGGCCTGAATTCATACTCTGTGAGCTGGAAGACTTGGTTTCTGTCTAGGGTAAACATGGCTCCAGAATTTCTGTGCTGTACATCTAGAGTCAAGCACACTCTGCCAGCACTTGACACATTTTTTGAATGTTGAGTCATGATGTGATATCATTTCCCAGAACTAACGACTCCATACAGGGTGAAAACAGGTTGACATTTAGCTGTGTCGTTGTAAGGATTGACAAGGTGTAGATGAAGTGAGTGCACAATGCCATTAAGAGTACAGTCCCATCCACATGAACCTGTATTTGAAGAGTTTTAGCGCAAAACGAGCTAACTCCATTCTTGTTAAGTTGAGACATTTGTGATTAAAGCCGCTAAAAACAAAGAAAATAATAAGAAAATACAGGATACTTTTAATCAAAACTTCTAGAATATTCCTTGCTATGTCACAAGTGATGCATTACTCGAAAAGTTGAACTTTGCTCTATCTGATGATGGACTTACTTTGAAATGTTTAAAAAAGGCACTTAGCTCATTTTGCAAAAGAACTCTTCATTTGAACTTCAAATGCAGTATGGAAGAGCAGGGGCTTTATGAAAAAAAATAAGAATTAATATTATATTAAATGAGATAAGATAAATTGATTAAAATTGTGACTTCTTGACAAGGGTATACACACTTATTTATACAAATTAGCTTGTTCTATTCAAATTTCCTACATCAATCATTGGAGGCACACGCCTTTACAAAGTGCATTCCAAAAATCCAAATTTTCTTACGGTGTTGACAACTTATATTTTACCATAGACAAAATATGGCATTGAACATACACATTTTTTTTAAACAGTCACCTACACTGTCTGTAAAAATATACAGGTATGTGTTAAGATTGAGGATAAACAATTAGTGAACATATAATGGAATATAAGAACATTAAAAAGCACAAAAAAAGTTGTTGTTGTAGCTAGGACACAATTGGCATTTATAGCGGATGTCTTGTTCCAAACTCGTGGGCCGACACTAGATTGATACAGATACATTTTACATCTCTTTCTTCTCAAACACACCCTATTAAAGAGACCAACTTTTGATTTGAAACTGATTGAATGGGGGGTGTACTGTGCCATATTTAATATACTAGTAATATAGCCTTTCCAACAATGCAGTGGTAGCAATAGACATATTTCTACTCCCACCACCACTTACCATTGTAGTTCCTACCTTCACAATCAGCTGGCTTCATCTGGATTGGATGCCTTGCCTGTGGAATGTTGTGAGGGGTGAGAGAGAGGGTGGGATTAAAAAAAAGAGAGGAAAATGACATTGGTTAAATTGATGAAATACAGTCATTTTTAAAAAACACAAAATTGTTGCATTTATAATGAAAAGACTGGAGAGAATTCACAATCATCAATTTTCACAAAGTTTGATTCCTATAAATGATGCCATCAACTTAAAACCTATGACATTTTTACTGAGAACTGTCAATGTTGTGACTACAGCTGAATCAACTAAAAGAAATTTGAAAATATAAGTAGGAGAATGCAAATATTTGACTACAAGTATATCAACTGAAAGAAAAGTTGAAAATATACATAGGAGAATGCAAATATTTGACAACTTGATTTCATGTTCTTTTGCAGGTATTTTTTGTAAACACATTACTAGCGAACCACCTTTGGTTGCTAATAAAATTTTAGGCACTGGACAAATTTGTTTGAATAAGATACGCAATGTAAGCACTCCCACAGAGGCAAGTTGTCATGACAGAACATACATCAGAGAAACCAAGAAGTAGTGACATTTTAAGCCAGTTCTACAGTGTAACATGTCTTCAGGTGTCACATACAAGCTTGGCACAGCATAGCACATAATGAGGGCAGCAGACTTGATTAGCAAACTACATATTGGGAATAATGAGAAGTGGTCTCTGTTCTCAGTCAAGATGTGGGTTGATGCCGTACAAGAGAGCTATGGGTGAGAGTTATTCCTGTAAACCATTGCTAGTGCTCATGTAGCATGTCCTCTGAACATGTGCATCCTATCAATTCTAATTTTGTGCAAAACACAGGGTATCACACAAAAATACTCAGTCACAACTTGAGTAACCACAAATATCATTCCTCATAAGATTGTACACAGTTACAAATTTGTATACAGATTATAATACAGAGTAAATGGAGGAAATACCGGAAAATATTGTTATGTCTTACTGTCTAACCCAGTGGCAGAGTAAGTGGTACTTGGAACAAGGCTATTCTGAGATATATGAAGCCCAAATGGAAAAATGGATCTATCTATAGGAGAAGGCTTTTACCTTAAAAGATACTGGTCAATTATCTGACCATCAAATCAGCCAAAGTATCTTCTCCCCCCCCCCCACTCCAATTTAGAGTTTGATATAGCTGGTCACATCCAAGGCAAGATAAGATATACACATACTACCCTGTATTCTTCTTGACCTTATTTTCTTGGAAATGCAAAAACAAACAAAACTAAGCAAAAAAAGACAGTAATGTTCTGTCATTTCCTACATAAAATTTGGGTCCCAGTTGAATTTTCAGCGGTTTAGTCCATCACTTGTGCTTCATACATTCAGTATATGTCGTGACATGTGATGTTACACATTAAGTCATACTGCATGACTCTGTAAATGAATTGTGAAGACTACAGGGTTCTGAGAGCATGTTTCATGAGCACTATTGATGGTTTCTAAAAACAGCTCACATCCACTGTTGGCTCACACAACAACTTACACCTGCTTTAGAGGAAAAAGAATAAAACAATTTCCCATCACCAAGGTTTGCTTGTTGGAAAGTACTGTGAGAAAGAACAGCAATGTGACTAGTTCTCATTGCAAGCCATAGATGGCAGTTGCATAAATTATGTAATATGGTGACATCGGATACCGGTAGACGCAGAGATATAGGGTAAATACAGAAAGAGCTGGTGTGTGTGTGCACACACACACACACACGTGTAAGCATGTGTAGACAAAAAAATATGATGGAAAAAGAAGAGAAAAAGAAAGAGAGAAAAGACACAAGAAGAGACCGAGATCCGGCTGTGTTGATACGTAAGCTGATTGCGTCTGACTGCATTATGAGCAATCGCCCAGGATTTGAAATGTCATGCCATATTTGCCTTGGCCAGTGATTGGAGTGATGAGCACACCAGGTAGGCGGTGGCTGTTTGGAGCAGCATCACCTTCTGAATACTGATGGAGGAGGGGCCCTGAGGTCTCTCATAGCACTCAAAGTTCATCACTAAAATCAACCAATGTAAACTTGTGTAGGCTCATCTCTGTATGAAGCAGGCATTAGAGGTATGGGTATCTCCAACACAATCTGTACTGGAGACATGGCTAATTTATGCAGATGTAAGCTTTCCTCATATGTGGACATAGAGTATGTAGATGCCGTTTACAAGGACATTATGGTTGTATACAATGCATATTAGCATATAATCACTGAAGATGTTAAAGCAACTCTTCAAAATTCAGCATACACGACTAAAACCTCTGACAAAATTATTTCAATGTATTTATGCTATCAAAATAGCAGAAGAATGAAAACAAAGACTTGTAATAAAAGACTTTTCCATAACATGAATTGAAAACAGAAAAAAAGACTTTGTCTAACAGAAAATCGTATCCATTACAAAAATGATGAATAGAACTTTCTCATCTTTTTTTTGTGTCTGTGTAATACATTCCCCCACACAGCCAAAAGTGATTGCTACTTGACCTTTACATGCAGTCTTTGCCTACCATGAAATGTGAATCAGATCAAAGACACACATATCTGACACACATCCCAAATGACCATGTTAGCATCACAATGGAGATAGGAATGAACACACATGATTAAGGAATAGTATTACAACCCAATAAAATCTTCCTTAGATATGAAGATGGTAGGGAGTGCTCTGTAGATGGAAGAGATTGACAGAGTATTATAATATAATCATGACATTTCACCTTCTGCCATCTGCAATTATTGTCACCAGGAAGTCAATAAAATGCCAACATGAAAGTGCCATGCCACACTGATAAATCTGCAGAGTGCCAGAGATTGATGCTCGATGTCTGCCATGATATTTGATAGACTGTACATATATACTGTGGCACAGAACTGATAAAGGGCTATTTTTAGCTGTGCACAGCTCCGAATTCCACGTTGCATGTGTCAAACCTTGCCTGGTCTGTTTGTATAGCAGGCATTCCTTACCCATGCTAATGGCATCAGAACAGGGCTGGGAATTGCATCAATACCAAGGAAGCATGGCAGACAAGAGATGAGGTGGGAGCCTACCAGTTAGCATGGTTGAAGAACAAAGCAACAATAACAAATACAGGCAAATAAAGTTCTAGGAAAGGTAGCTTGGAGATGAGAACAAAAAGAAAATGAAAGAAAGACAGTCAAATAAATGCAGCAAGAACTAACTGTGCATCTAGGATTGTGAAGTCATAGTGGGTAGTGTGCATGAGGTCAATGAAAAGGTATGAAAGTATATTAGTTTGCAGTGCACAAAAAATACTACATGCAAAACAGTTCCTTTCATTGAAACATCAATAAAATGATAGAAAAACAAGTGGCTGATAAACCTACCCTGGACAAATAGCACACATCTTTAAATCTACATGGTGTACATTCACGTCCTAACAACTGCCATTTCAAGAGCAGCTCAAATGAACGATGTTGTACATGTGACCATGACACCATTTGTGCTCCACTTGACATTCGGTTTGACTTTCATGACCGTATTACAAGGAGAAACTGCAACTTCTTCCACGTTGGAGGATATACAAGAACAAACTGTCCACACATATCACTTCACAAGATGACAATGGGGTTTGAGGGATTACACTTCACAAGGAGAATCTTTTCCATTCTATGAGATTATGAGAACTGGGCCTTGCTGCATAAATACACAGGTATATTTGAAACCAGGCACATACAAAAATAAGCTTATCATGAATTTCATTAGTACTGGTAAATAAGAATCCAACAACCAGAAATGGTGTATACATTTTCTCAGTTCTCAGGTGTAGATTTGCATATCACAAAGCTTCATATTGTGACAATCTATCATCTGTATTATAATGTATGATACCTCTACATATATAGAGCAAGAAAAACACCTAGAAACGGAAGCACACAGAAAAGCTTGTTCCACGGTAAACCTGGTAGTCATCAATAGCTTACTAAGGGTACAGCAGAATGACTGAAAGAAACAGAGAAATTTAAAAGCCATATCATCTTACTAAGATATGAAACTCCTGACAGCTGTGATAAACAGCATCTACTAGCCTTAGCTTTTAAAGATCCCAACCACCAGAAAAACACAACACATCATCTTGCCCTGGGCTGTGTAAATTCATATTTGGGAAAAGAAATATAACAACACATTCCATGTTGTGCCATTAACAAACCTGTCTCTTTTTTATTCCTTTGTATAAAACACACATTTTTATCTCTTGTCTGTCCAAATGAATCCTTGATATCACTATACTGCTGAAGGCTAAGCATGTTTCTTTTTTTCTTATAAATCATTACAATTAGTTACTTACTTCGGTGATTGCCTATAGCATACACTTTTTAAAGTTTGTACAAATCTGCTTGTTCCTTATATTTTTTGCATACAACTTATGAAAGTGCATAATGAAAAATTAATACTAAAACAACTATTATCCATTCTGCATTGCCTTTATCTCAAAGAAAAATTAAGCGATGACACACTGTGACATCTATACCCTCTAGTCACACCTGCACTTCCTAAAGAGGTGCTAACAAAAATTTGATAAACACAATTAAATATTTTTGAATCTTCACTATGACCAAATATTTTATTTATCCATTTGCTTATTTGCTGGACCTGAAAATAGTTTTCTTTTAATGCTAGCTTCAAGGCTATATGTGACAATTAATGACTGTCCGAACCAAACATGCTTTGTACATGTATACTTCATGTGTACATTTTGTTTAGACATATGGAACAAGTATGTAATCATGATTATCATGGTGCGGGCTAGGTTTGGGAAATAACTTTCTCCCATAATGAAATGCATGACTGATATCATCCAGCTCCTTACATTGATTTTACTCATGACTACACTAGCTATTCTAAACCATGTGGACTATCAGTTCTAGGTTAGAATCTACTTTGCTGATGGGCATTGGGAAAAGATTGATCCAACTAGCATGCTCATATTAAGTGGAACAACTGCATAGGAATATATCAAGAGGACTTCTCCCTTGGCTTGCTGACATCCTTCACCAAAAATTTGAGCACAGTGCACTGGAATGAATGTACATACCCTACAGTTATATCCTATTTTTGACCTTCACACACCCAAGCAAGTCTAGAGAGTACCCTGCATGAATAATTGATGGATGCATAGGAGTCTTAAAGACTTCCACATGCCTTGTAGTCTCTGAATACAGACACTGCAAGACATTATTCAAATCTATCATGAAATATCTCCAACCCTGACTCAAGGAAGAATATCGGTCATTTCCATGATTCTATCGTTCACAACAGCCACAAGCACCTAATGTTTATATACAAACCTCAATATTAGAATACAATCTCCTCTTTCCCCCAATGTAATGGCATACATGTACATAATATACCTGTAAAAAAAAAAAGATTGCAATAGACTGCTTTGGTAATGTATCAAAATTCATGAATGTTTCATTTCCTACAGCCTAGTAAAAAGGTACTGTATTCACCTGCTCTCTACTGTAATTCTCCCTATCACATATTACCTAAATGTTTAGTCGCTTGCTGTCAGGTATGTACACTGCGTTATGGCTGTACACTACGCGCAAATGGTTGAGGCGATCTTACGCACCCGCACACAACGTCCAGAGGTCAAATGGGGTCAGACTTTTGGATTCACTTGTGCACTTCCGGTAATATGGGGATAGTGTGCAGCAGGGCAAGGGCGTAAATGCAGTAATCACAGAGCTTACAGTTGATAATTTCTTTTCCAAACATAACAGTTGTTAAGAAAGTGTACAAAATTATTGAAGCCTCGAGATAGAAATTGTGCCCCTTGTTTTCCATGTATGATCAATAGAGCTCATGCTGTGTACGTGTACAACGTTGTTAACTCGTCATGGAAATGAAATAGCACTGCCGCCATTTGAGTCTTTACAGTTATATGTGATAGTGAATATTAAGTTTCTTAGGCATGAATTTACTTAGTCTTTATTATTAACTGCTAGGCAGGGCAAGCCTCCAGCAAGCTTTGAGTTTGTTAAAGCAAATTTTGTGAACAAGAATGCCGAAAATGTGTATATTACAAAATACAGTCTATAAAAGCCACTCCTCCAAAGCCCCTACAACAATAAACCTCAGTGTCTGTAGGGACTACAACCAGTTTCTGAGAAATGACTGTCACATGTTCTTATGTCTAATGATTGAATTATAGGCCAAAAAAAAAAGGGAAAGAAAACACTTGAATAAGACAACACATTTGTTCCCACATTCTGATCTTACTCCCCTTTTCTCTTCCCCTCTAGCCATATAATATAATATATCTGTTCATGATTGTGGATAAAGGGTCTTGCCACCATTCTACGAGTGCAGAAGAAAAAATATGTAGCTGAATTCAATATGACAGTGCTCATTGCATAAGGACTTCTCGCTTGGTCGTTCAGTCAGCACTTATCCTTGCACATGTTTGATTAACAGTTACAAATATTCCATATATTAAATATGCATTTTGTACAAGGCCAAAACACTCTTACTGGAACTATACATAATGAAATACTACTACACGAAACAGTAATTTCATCCCACAAGCTACATATGCTAGTAGATGTAAGCATGTTATACAAGTACCAGGGCCATTGTTTGTTTTCTTTCCAAGCCACTAGACCCTTACTATTCCAAGAACAGCAGCTGAATGAGAAGTACAATGTAAGTAGATGAGTAGCAGGACCATTGACCTGGCTAAAAGGGGATTCCCCTGTATTATCCCCCTTTTAAAGTCCCAAGTTGGGATATCCAGGGAGGTCCCTGGGATATCCCATCTTGCATACAATGTGCCCTGCACCTTGGTCCTGTGGTATTACAGGAGGTAACATTTTGAATTCACACTTTCATGAAAACTGGTATCACTTGACTCGCAAAATTTGCAATATGATAATTTCTCATGAAATTTTAAACCATACACATCTCTTCCAGAGACTCCAACCCCAAGCACCTTCTGATCTGGAGATTCTCCCGCCTGAAACCCCTAGCAAACGGGAGGCTCCAAGTTTATGTGTGCGAAGCGCGAAGTTCCTAGGGTTATAGATGCTCTCTGGTACTATCTAAGGCTTATTTTTGCAACATACGATAGCAATAAGTAAGAAATCCTTTCCAACGGGAGACATTGAGCCAGGGCGGGAGAAATTAAATCTCAAACGGGAGAACGGGAGATTTTGCAAAAATGGGTTTTCGGCGGGAGATCTCCCGTCGAAAACGGGAGAGTTGGAGTCTCTGCTCTTCTCTCAGGGGGTTTCTGTGAGACTGAGAGCTAGAATACATCAGTCAACTGCTCTGCTTTTCTTTTAGCCTTCTCAAAAAAAAATATCTCCTGTCAAAACAAAAAACTTATTTACCATTCTATGATAAGCATTAAGGCATTTTCTCCTACAAAATGGTTGAAAACAATTCTTGTGTATTGCAATGTATTGCTGAAGTAAAATCATTTGTACTTATACCGTATGTCCCGAAAATCTGATTGCAGTTGTTTTTTTTGCAACATACAGTATGTCCACACACACACACAAAACTACAATCAGATTTTTGTATTGATAACACCCAATATGATTAAAAACTGTCTAAATGCTACTTCAGGGTCTTAAAATATAACATCTAAGCTCTATTTTGCAGAAAACCCCATCCGATTTGGTTAAGCGGTCACAGAGAAATGTGGATTGCTGTAAAGCATGTCATGAGTCTGATTCTTCCAAGTTTAGCACTTCGATGATCTTGTGTGAGAATACAATAGACAGAACTTGGAAGGAAGAGATTCCTGACATCCTCTACAAAATTCCTCATTTCTCTTTTACCATTGAAGCAAATCGAATGGGGTTTTCTGTAAGATGTAAATCGAATGGGGTTTTCTGTAAGATTTTGGCAATGAGTTATAGTTTCATACCCTGAAATTGTGCTTGGATTGATTCATTATTCTTAAAGCTATCATTGAGGAGGGTACTGTTGTAATATTTTTTTTGGACATATGGTATAAGTTTAATGTACCACCTGTAATAGACCCTACACAACTTACAATGAAATTCTGATATATGGAAGGATCTCATTTGTGCCTCTGAGCTTGAAATACACCCTCATCAGGTCAATGTTTCATGCATAAGATAAAGAGAAGCGAAATGCTACAATTAATTCATAAACCTTTCCTTGCGTCTCCTATTTATACACAAACTTGATGGATCTTTTGGAGAGTTAGAGGTACACAGGGTACTCAAATACAGTCTCTCCTCTCTCTCTTCTTCTTCTCTCTCCATTCTTCCTCTCTCCTCTAAATCCAACACTGATTTGAATTGAATGCCTGACATTCATTTTAAGGCATACTTCTCCACCAAACTGCCAGTTTCCTATGTGAGCAGCTAAGTATACTTCCACCTCCTGGAGAGAAATCACATGAATAGGGAATATTCGTATTGTCCCTTCACAGGCACACTGTAAATGCCACCGTGCATCACTCTGTGCTTGGCTGGGCATGACAACTCATGAAGGAGCTACAAAGCAACACAAGCATACATTTACGTGATGCACTGACAACACAACAAGAACAAGAATGGCACTCCATACCTTGAAATCAATTTAGAACTCTGAAATACCAAATGTGTGAGTAGTATGTAACTGGAATCATTGAAAACAAAAAGTTTTAGCATGCCTTAAAAGCTTGTTTCATAATAAAATAACATCTCAGTTACCATGGAATTCATTCTAGTCCTTTCACCGTGATTGCTACTTCACTAAAATGGTGCAAAGCCAGTTAAAAAAAAAAAAAATCAGAAACCGAGATTTTTACTAATTATGCTCGGTGATAGGGAGGGTCTGGCTTAGATGTTATAACCTCATCAATATTTCTCAGTTTATGCTTTATTGCAATCATGAACGGAAATTTTTCCTCCTTTCAATGAATGTTTAGGTCATTCAAACCTTATGAAGAATAAAAGGCTTGATAGTCCAGTAAAAGGTGTTATTTTCAAGAGGGTTTAATTTCCACGAATTTTACACATCTTCACAAGGGATGGTATTGTTTGGTTGAGATGGGGATTGAGGGTTTAACTTTTTGTGAGATGATTAGAAACCACTTGTATGAAATATCAAAGAAGATACATTTCTATGAAGAATTAAAATTTTACGTGATGAATGTGATAAAAATTGGTTTTGAAATGGCTGAGATATCCAAAGACAAATTGGCCCTAATAAAAGCTGGGACCTACCTTTTATTAGGACCACTTTGTTTTACCTTGTTTTTGGATATCTCAGCAATTTCAAAAGTGAATTCCATCAAACAAACTTTCAATTCCTCTTAGAATTGCATGTTCTTTTATATTTCATATACTCAATAAGTGGTTTTTAATTACCTCACACAAGTACCAACCTAAATCCCCATCTCAACCAAAACTATAGTATCCCTTTAACAACATGCGAACATTTTGCAAACAGACAAGTACTGATGCACTTATGATAGCCTCAGTGTCAGAACTACGAAAACAAATCTTGTGAAAATGTCTGTGTTCTGGTCATTTATGAAAATATCTGTATGATGTAATAACCGCTTTTAACAGTACTCCAGCATGTTCTACGACTGCCTGAAGATGAAATAATGTCTGAAATGAAATCACTATGTACGTCATAGCAGATACTCTCTCTTAAGTTTAACATGACAAATGAATTGTGCTAATCATTTCCCTGTAAAACCAACTGATTTCTAGTTTGGTGATTTGGGGGAATTGTGAATTTCATCAACCTTCACGTGAGCTCTCATATGAGGACTGAGGAAAACAAATCATAGGTATGACTAACAACATAAATGATTACTGTACACTGTAGCTGCATAATGTATGCACACAGAGTCAAATTAAATCCCCAATGAACCTACATACATGGCATTGTGCTGGGCAAGGTTAGGACATTTGACGACGCAGCATTAAACTAACCTGCCAATCTCCCTTAATCCATCCCCTGGCCAGCCCTGGCCAGCCCTGGGCAGGTCACAGTAGAGTCACTAGAGATGTGACTCCTTCATCTTGCTGGTCCATGAATGGGCCTGAGGCTTGGCAAAGGCTTATGCTGCTAGGGGATGGAGATGGATGAAGGGTGCATTATTTATTGCCTGCATTTGCGTCATTCACGACTGAAAACAGCTCCTCCAGGCACTAGACAGGAGCTTCATCAGGCCGGCCATTGTTTCCAGTTTCCCTTTGCACTTTTCCTAGCCTCTATTTCTGTCCATGCCATTCCATCATCCCCAAATGGACAAATAGAATGGATATCTCCTCTCTCTCTCTCCCTGACAGAAGTGTGGTTGTGATCAGTGAAGGTGCTATTGCAGTTTAGCTCCACAGTAATCTTGCATACTTGTCTTGTATTACACACACAGCCATTTCCCTCCCTCCGCCTCCCTCATCCCTCGTAAAATGCAGAATCCCAATGAAAGACCGAAATGCACACCCATTCCTAACGGGGACAGTCGTTTGGACAAAAAGCTGGAACATAACAAGGCCATCATGTCATGACTGCATCCATTGAAACGTGCCTCCACAGCTGTGCGAAAGAGATGTCTCTGAGACTAGGAGTACATTTGGTTTGTATACACGAACCTTACTATAGTAAATTAATGACCGCCTGAGAGGAAATGTTTTATTTCTCAGCCAGCCAAGATAAAGTCAATCCATTCCCTCATCTCCATCCCCCTTCTCCAATTCATTCAATTCTAGGAGAGCTCATTTCACTCTATACTTCTCTCTCTCTCTTTCAGGTTATCCTCTTGGGTATAAAAAAAATGAAAGGGGGCAAGAAAGAAAAAGCCACCTGCAGCAAAACCTTTGGCATTTCAGCCCAAGGTGTGCTTCTCTTCCATGGTGCCCTATTATCATCTCTGCCTGACACAGTGTGATGGAGGTGGGGTATGGTGGTAAAACTGCTGCCTTACCTGGGAGGACTGCCTGTTTCATCTTGCGAAGGTCGACTGCAGTGTGCGCTCTTGACTGCCAGTGTCTTTAGTGTGGTTGCCAATTTGCCTTACTTCCCTGACAATGAACATGTTAACTTAACATCTTTTCTTTTCATTTCTTTCCTTGAAAAGAAATGCATACAATACTACTTAAAATGTTCACTGCACACATCCTAAAATTTTGTTGTTGTTTTCTGTTGGATACAAATTTTGCATTCAGCCTCTCATAATATGCTAGCAGCAAAAGGAAAAAAGAGGAGGTATCATTCCAACATAGTTATCACAGTGTTATCATGGTTAATATTTCTGTTACAGACTTTGTATCAAAATATTTGTGGTAATTGTAATAATACATGAATTCATTTGATTCAGCAGATAATGAATACAGAACTATGAAATGGTACCATTTCTTCTTGCCATAAACTATGCAGACTGACTCCAACAGCTCACGTACACACACATGTGGTGGCCAAGAGTTCTGAAGTTGTCAGTTTAAGATTAACAAACATTTGTCTCATTCAATCCCTTTAAGAAAAGTTGAGTTTTGGTTACCAATCTCATTCACCTCTTACGTATAATATGTTGTGTTAATGCAAGCACAGCTTACAGTGCCACTTTCATGTGCTCTAGCAGTCGTCAATGCCCATTGTAGCGTACAGGTCAGATTACAGGCACCAATGAGCCTGTTGTTCACTGGCTTCCACCTTTCTCTCTAGCTCCCTTGGGCAGATTGACAATATAAGATTCATCCTGTTACCTCATTGCTTCATAACAAACCTTGCATGGAGGTATAAGCATCATGGAACTAGCTTCACAGTTCTGTCGGCACATTAGGGTTAGAAACAATCGTACATCATCTTATGCCAACAACATCCTCTCAAAGCTACTCATGTCTTTTTGCCATATAAATCCTATTCCCTATTTTGTGTCATAACACAACCACAGCGTCACTGACTTCAAGCATATATCATTTCACAGCAAGCTAGTAATTAATATAGCACTGTAATGGAGCGATGCACTTCTGACAACACTGCCCCCTAGTAGTGGAATTCTTCCTTGAGGAAAAGGCATCCCATGCACCCCTGTGGAGACTCTCCCTGATGCATCCCATCTCCTCATTATTCCAAAAGGGAATCTAGCAGATCACCCTGCTCACATCCTCTTAATTGGGCCTGTGGAGCTGGTCTGAAATCCAATAACACGGCTAATTTTGGCTTCATCTCACGCAAGATTGGGGAAGGTAATCCAGACAGGGTGAAAAAAAGAGCACAAAAATTTATCCCAATTTGTCCTCCATATCATAATACCTCCAGCCCTGGGAAATACTACACTACACTTTTTTTTTCACCAATTCCCATAGATTTCATCAACCAACCCGCTGCATTACCTCACATTGGCAACATTCTGTAGGGTACCTACAGCTCAACTTTTTTGAGCAATATTATTGTGGGGGAGGAAAGGGGGGGGGGGGGAGGGGGAGGAAATGGGGGGGGGGGGAGGAGGAAAGGGGGGGAGTAAGGGGGCTTGTATTCCATGGTACAGAGGGTGAGCTAATTCTGTAGCATGGATGTTGGTAGTTAAATCTCTGCAAGAATGTAACGCTGTAATATGTGTTGATTGTTTTAGTTTATGCCCTATACAAAGTGAGTCAATTCTTCCCACTCGCCTTCCGGGGAAAACTTCATGACCACATCCAGTAATTGCCACAAGTTAATCATCCGCAAAAACCTGCAAAGTGTCACTTTATCCTAACTTGGAACGAAGTGATGATATACATACATGGCATGCAGGGCATTGAGTTTCCCTTTCACGATCATATTGCAAATTAAGTCCAACCCATTAATGATCAGCTCTGATGCTCAAGGTAGAGCACCCAGCAATGGTCATACACAACATGTCACCTTGAAGCCCCTGAATTCCCTGCTGCACATGTGTGAAAGAGACCTGTCTGTTGGCAGCATACTCCCGTTAATCATATTTTTCGCTTGGTATTTTCCACCCCACTGGATTCGACAGAGCACTTCTCACCCAAATCTCACCCCTTCGGGGGAAGATGGAGAGAGCAAAGACATGATTAGAACTGGAGTCTGATAAATAGATCATCCTAGGAAGAGAGAAAATGTGGGAAGAGCAAGGAAGGATTGACAGAACGGAAGAAAGATAATCTTGACACACACAGGAGAAGGAAGTGAGATATACAGTTAGATGTCTAATATTGAGAGGATGAATACTATCATTGGTTAATGATAAAGAGAAAGGTGAAAGAAAAAAAAATATTGAGTAGGGTAGAGGAGGAAAGAGTAGGGAAGAAGAGAAGAGAGTAGAGAGGGGAGCAAGTTCCAAGAGACTATACTGAAATTTGAGCTCAGGCAAAGTAATCCACCGGGACCTCCATAGTGAGAAATCATCCTTCCCCCTTGGAGTAACAGCTATTCCATATCCATATATGCCCAATGAAGTCTATTTTCCACACTCCAGATATCATCATTTTCAAGGCATCAATCCTCTTCATATCAAAATATCTTTTAGCACATGACTTGAGACAAGCCATGGTCATAATTCTTGCCACAAAAAAGAACTTTGCTGAAAACCTCCAACATAGGCCTACGTACAGTAGCTGTGATGAACAAACCCAGTAGTTACATAAATAAATGAACCTCATTACAATGAAATGGCATATAGCCAATCACAAGAAGTTGAGGTATTCCTCTCAAACTTCTTTCCAGTGTAATTCAGATGTTTGTTGGGTGAAGTGAAACCAAAAGCAAGAGACTACATTTCAAACACAATACAGTTTATTTGTGCAGCAATTGCGGAAATACTGAAACTGAAGACTACCTCTTCATTACGCCTATATCTTTATACCATGTTCTACAATCTCCCCATCTCCCCCCCAAAAAACACAATAACAACAAACAAACACGCACACAGATTAAATCAAAACATTACGACAGAGCAAATGACATTTGTCATGTGTGGATAATCGATGAAATCTCTGATTTATATCAGGTGGCAAAAACAGATAATTAAAAAAGGAAAGTATTCTGATGCCAGAACTCCGGTTTGCATGTTCATCAAGGCACCAGTTCTGCATATTTTACAAAGCTACTAAGCCTACTGTAGTACTTGCTGAATGTAGTACAATCTGTACTTGTAACTTACTAGGATATCAAAGAGGACCTCTAGCATAATATGTGTATAAGTGGCATTATTCCTGCTGAGTGACAATGCACCTTTAAGTAGGTGGGGTACAGAAATGAGAGCCCTATGAGATTGATCTGACCACTTTCTTGCTCTGACCCCTTTCAACCGTGTGACCTTTATCTTGACCCCTAGGAGTCAAGAGCACTGGCCAGTGCCTTCCCAGGGGCCTGCCACGCTGTCATTGGATCTTTCAACAAGGCATTGGCAAGATTGACACTTAACAACTTTGTGAATAGATATCTCTCTCTCCCTTCCCCTCCCCCTCCCCCTCTCCTACCCCACCAAGACAGGATCTGAAGTCTACTACCTAACTCACAAAACGATAACGTTTTAAATGCCTCCAACAGAATGGTGCCAAAGATTAGTAAGCATATCTATTATAAAATAAATAATCAACAAGGAATGCCACTTATTTGTAAACCTGCAGTTGCAGTTACCGAATGAATTACCATAACATCTCTTAGGGAGAAACACGTATGCCTAAACGTAGATAGAGACTAAAATTTGCACAAAAACACCAAAATGTTTCCAGTATTAAATGTCATGACTGTAATGGAACAAGTTGATATTTTCACATGAAAACTAATGGTGCAATATCTCTGGCACCTCTCATTTAAAAAGCGAACAAACAGACAAACATATCTCTGTGCAGAAATATTTAGTGAAGTGAAACTGGCAGCACGAGATTTCCTGATGGAGTATGTATTACCAAGAAACATTTTGCCTTCAATCCATGTCATCAAAGTATGGGTCAAGATATATCTGAATAATACGTTAGAAGATGAGTCATTAATCAGAGCTCAGAGCTAGGTGTGCACACTACAGGATTGAGAACGAGTTTTGCTCGGCACCTTCATCACATGCCATCATTCACATCATGTGGACTGGAAGTGTTTAGCGAGTGGAAAGGAAAGAAGCTAAAGGTGTGAGAAAAGAGAGGAAGGCTGAGGAAGAGCAAGCGAGATGGCTCCAAAGATGGGATCACATCAACCAGGATGGCACTGCATTCCAGAGATGCAGATGATACTAGCAAAGCTGATGAGATAGGGAAAAGAGACCAGCACCAGGGCAAGAGGACAAGATAATGCAGTCAACTGGCAACGAAGCAGGAAAAAGGAATGTGCACTTTCAGAAATGCAATTAGAGAAAGCTCTCCTTACTTACTACTGGAGCGTAAGAACACTGTTACCATTTTACGATGTGGTGGTCAATAAACAGGGGGATGCAGGCTAGAACTGGCTGGATTAGGAGCTGTATTAAATAATGAGCCATGTACTTAGGATCCAATTAACATTCTTCAAGCCTGCCTTAACAAACCTGTGAGGACATCGGTCCAGACAAACCTGAGTATAACTCATTTCATGGAAGCTTAGTCATTGGTAGATCCATCCTGAGTGATTATCAAATGGATGGATCACTTTCACTCACGTCATCTCTACATACACACAGGACCAAGACCTCGACATCTGACCTTTCATGAACTTGACTGCTCAGTGCTCTCCTTAATTAAGTCTAATTACATTCCCCTTCTTGCATTTATTCAAATTCAATACAATTTCAAAATAAAGAGAACAGTCTTGTCAAATAATTAGTTTGGTTTATAATACAGATAGTACCAAACAATGACATTATAAAAAAATGGTATGAATTACGCATACTCAACATTCACTTAAAGAAATAATTCATTCTTGATTTCAGTTACATATGATTTCTATTAATACGAATTTCACACGGAATTTAGAATACTAGGGAGAGCTTTATTAAAACACAAGTAAAGTTTTTAATCAAGAACATTCAGAAGTCACTTATGGATTTGTGACACAGCTAGTGTATGGAATTCTTGTGGGTTTTTTTTTTCAGGAAGTAGTTAGCAAGAGACCCATATTAGCATCTAAATACACTATAATTACAAAAGATAAGTACTTGAATATGTGTTTTAGAACTCAAATTACGAGTGCGATCTTGTGAAGTGTGAAATCCCTTTGCATGAAAGGAACTTGCCACTAGCCTGACCCAGTGACCTGTAACATTTTACCTAGCAATGCCAGGTGCCTGCTTCAAAAGTTCAGGACACAGCAGCAGTTAAATTAAATCTCCCCCAGACAAGACTCACAGAAATTTTAGAGTCCGCATGTTTGGAACAGCAGGGTCGTTATACCTATAAAAAAAATAGCTGCTCCCAAGCTCAGTACCACAACTGACTGGGCAATAAAAAATGAAGAATGGAAATTCAAAGAAACAAGGGTCACACGTGTTTGTGATTATTCTCTACCATTAATTCCTTATGAACAATATAAACCTCATATCGAATAAACTGCTATGCGCTATGCTTGAATGATGAGGTACCACGTGTCGGGCTCTCTTGCAAGATACAATTAGTGAGAGAGATATGCATGCACCAGCACACCTCAGCCTAAAAAGGACATACTGAAGGTATGGAACATGCTTCAAAAGGCCAAAGACATGAATATATATTGCATTGCCTGAATTATATTGCAGAGACATTCAAAATACCGTAGCAGAGAAGAGTGTGGGTGTGTAGCTCTGAAAGGGAGAGAAATCATGACAGAAAGATAAATGATCTGCAACATTTTGATGCTGTATGACTTCTTTAATATGGCATTACAGGATACTTCCTAACACAGTTTGTGCTTCCTAACAAAGTTTCTTCATCAATACAATATTCTCTATGTGCTAACTGTGGCCACGTGTATAAAACTACTGAAATAATGATCTATGTGCACAATAAATATATAGACAATTGTAAGAGCATTAGCTTAAAAGAAATACTTTACTTAGAAAATTAAATAAGTAATACAGTACTCTCCGCATAATCGGGTAGGCTCGGGCAGAGCGTTTCTTAGCCGATTAAGCGGAGTACCCGATTAACGGAAGAACACGCGTCTCATTCAAAATTGACAAACACAATGTGTATTTATACATATGCATTGTACACTTCACCAAACACCTACACTGTATGCTTAACATGCATGCTTGCATTGCACATTATGCATACCTTACACTTGCTCAGTCACGAGCAATGATTTACACTCTTTTTATGGACAAATATGTCTTCAGAAATTCAAAATTTTGTCGTTTGACTATAGACTCCTCGCTAACACGCAGGAGTTTCCCGAAATGAACACGTCTCTTTGCGTGCACTAGTAACGTAGAACGTCACGTTACTTTTCGAAAATTGACTGGGGAAAAGCAAAATTATGGAGCTGGTGCATGGCCTGATTTTCGTTGCAAACTTCTCGTATTGTGAATGTTGTTGCGGAGCAAGGGAGGAGCACAAGTGTGTTCAACTCCTGTCTGTCTATGTAATTGCGAGTGCCAGCTACATGACTGTGTAATGTTAAGTTATGTGTGGCAAGTCTGTATGTGTACATGTGTTTTCATGTTTAATCATTCCCCAAATGATCAGTTTTCTTTGTAAATTAAGCAGAGAATGTGATTGGCCATGGAAAATTTGACATGCATGATTTCTTAAAGGGTTATATGCGACAAAATGTGGGTAGAAATTAGATTAGAAGAAAATTATTTACCCGTTTATGCGGAGAGGCAACCCGTTTATCAGGTAATTTCATTGTGCATTGGAACTGACTCTGACATTACTACCCAATTAAACGGAGTACCCGTTTAAGCGATACCCGATTACGCGGAGAGTACTGTATATCAATGTCAGTTCTCCTAACCAAGTAAATACTTTGCATCTTAAACCATATGAACAGAAGTTAGCCATAAATGCACTTTTTTTTTTTCATGCTGAAACTTTGTGCTCTGACAGACAAGATTTACTCTGCAGTGTGAAGGGGACATCAGCTGACAGTGTGAAGGGGACATCAGCTGACAGTGTGAAGGGGACATCAGCTGACAGTGTGAAGGGGACATCAGCTGACAGTGTGAAGGGGACATCAGCTGACAGTGTGAAGGGGACATCAGCTGACAGTGTGAAGGGGACATCAGCTGACAGTGTGAAGGGGACATCAGCTGACAGCATGGAAAGGAAGGGAGAGAGAGAGCAAAGGATGGATGGAGTAGTGAGATGAAGTGAGAGACATCCAGATAACCTTGTAAGGTTAGTTGAAGGTGAAGTCCCAAGTGAAGGAGGTGAGACAAGGGTTTAGGTCTGTAGGAAGTGATGAATATCCTACAATAATTATCTGCCTTACACTGCTTCACCCTATCTACTTCCCTATGGAGTCTCTACACAGTAGAAAACATGGGACTGGGTTAACCCACAACACCCCCTATCCTCACAGGTAACGTCTATGAATAATAGCATTCTCACCATTAAACGATAGTGTCCCAAGATTGTGTGATATGTGCAGATATTTTACTACCTGCTTCTTTGCTAACATTCAGGAGCTGTAGCAAATAAACCACTAATACACATATTTTACGACTTCTTCCACCTTAAAAAAAATACCTGCAAACTCTAGAAATGGACGTTTGTGCCATCATTTGCTGCGTACGTGCTAGTAACGATATATGACTCTATGCAATCATGCCATGTGGATCCATAACACTACACATGAAATGCTTGATTTCAATACAGCTAATTTAGTGTCAGTTCACATTGAGCTGCAGCCAGTGCTATGAGGCACTACATATCATAGCTGTAAATGTTGTGCTGCTTGAAATTCTCTGTGTTGTTGAAGGTATGTCACATGAATCTTCAAATAACCCATCTATCAATTATTTTTCTCATTTAATAAATGCAAACAAAGGAAAACTGACCAGAAATGAATATAATTTTTCAGTAGTATTTTTGATTTTTCTAACATCTGAAAGCAAAGTGATGGGGTCCACAATTAACAGTTTACAAAATTGATATATTTTACACCTTAATGCGGTAGTCTGGCTTTGAATTTTGCTCAAAGACAAGCCCAATCACTAGGTTACATATTCTAGTGGTCCCACACATTGTGTTTGATGCATGTTTGTCAGATCGTCAACAATTGCTCAGTCATCAATAATTACCCAATGAGGTATAGGAACCATTCATAAGAACCACTAAACTGCAATTTAAACTTATCATATGCAGTGTCTTTTTATTTATCTATTTTTATTTATTCATTTCCATTCACAGGGTGGATAGCCCTTTCAGCACAAGACTGATTTTCAAAGGGGTCCATGGAAAAATACAATGATGTATAGGGTAAAACAATAAATACAAATTATTACATAAATAACTATATACAACAAAACAAACAAGAATAAAAGTACTCAACATAATAAATACAAGTATACAATTTGTTCACTTCAAAAGCATGGAAAGTGTCCCTAGATAAATTGAATTCTCTGCCAGAGTATGCAAATAATCATTTATGATATGAATATTAAACAATGTATATATGTAATAACAACAAAAGATATGTGTATTTAAAACGCAGCCTCAAAACAAATCATGTCTTCTAATATTCCGTTTAAAGGTATATATTTCAAAATTGAGGTATATATGTCAAAACAGACTGCCATTATCCACAATGTATTTGATTAGATAAGATTACTGCTGCATGCACTGCAACGAATGACAGAAATCAATGAAGAACTATTATCCATTACTGAAATATATTGCAACCGCCCTGTCACATCATTAATTTATATGGTTTCTTAACAAAGATTGAATTCATACATGCCAGTAGTCAAGCATGACCATACATGTTCGCTATATAAACACTATGAATTATTGAAATTTTGTGATTTCCATCCTATATCAATGCAGTAAACTTTATCGCCTGATGAGAGCAATCTCACACCGCCTAACATACTGTCGAAATGATATGACAGCACTTGGGCACTTTCTACATCCAATCTATTAAAGAAGGGAAAAAAGGCAGGCTCTGTGATATATACTACAAAATGTGAAATCCAAATCAACTCTTTCTCTTCTCCCCTTCTGTCAACAGTTCTTTCCCAAGTTCATATCCCAAGAGGATAAACAAAAATTTTGCAGATCAGCAAGCACGTAATACAGGGTCAGCAAAGCAGAACCCACCACTCTGTGGTAATGTGATGGATAACAGACATTTCCACAGGTTCTGGCACGTGTATCAAACCAAAAATATTTGCAAGGGATTGCTTAGTTACATTAAAAAAAAGTAGAAATAGGTAACAACTGTAACCTGAACTGCTTAGTTGCATACAAGTTAACACTCAAATGAAATGGGTACAATGCTGTAGAACTCTCCTAATGGGTAATATGACTGCCATGGGAAGTATTAATCAGCCTCTAACATACTTGGCACCCTGTATGACCTCTGCATTGTGGTAGAGTCATGGGAATGGCACATGTGGTTGGTAATAGTTCAATGAGCTCTGCTAGGCCAGGACTCACTGTTGGTCTCACTTCATCTCAAACTCTTGTCTGCTAAAAGAGAGACCCTTACCAACCAGACAGGGGCACCCATACCCTCGTCATATTCTCACTTAGCTGTGAAAGGCAAACACAAGGTCCGTAGAAAGTAAAGCTTCATGTTATTTTACTCCAAGGCACAAGAAGTGCACACATACACATGCACTGTAACATGCTTCTTTGTATAATTTGCAGCATTTTGTTTTTGTTTTTGTTTTTTTTTGTAAGTGGGTCCATAACTTTTTTCATAGATTCCACTGATATATAAGACAGGCTTGTTTTGCTTCAGACATGCTGTCCAATAACATGTTCATTATAACTCTTTGGATTCATCTCTACCTTCCACCCCCAACTCTTAAAAGTTATGAGAATTTATGGGAATTTTTGTACAACGAAGCCATTATTGAAAAGAGGACTGAATAGTTTATGCTTCCTTTAAAAAGGAGTTACCCATTCGATTTGAAACTGCAATGAAACACTGAACAATTGGTAAGTATAGAGTTACAATCATCTGAAAAGAAGACGCTATTGTAACATTGACATTGGGTACAAAGTTTTATTTGTTTGAGTTTTCAGATATGTATAAATTGGCTGACATTATTGGTGCTATTGACATGCCACTGTCCCTAGCCATCCTCTTCCCTTAAAACTGCAGATTACAAGCAAATAGGTCTACACACAACATGCTAGTGACACAGTTTACCCTCTTTCTAAAATTTGAATTAACTTGTAAGTTACACAACAATTCATTATGTTGGGCGGCAAAAAACCCGGAATATTTGAGAATGCAGTGAAAACAAGGCATTCAATTTGTGAAAACTAAGACTAAATCAGGTCTAAAGATAGGTTTAAATACATATCAAACTGATGTTGGTAAGACTCTGTGAATGGCCATGAGTGAACATGAAAGAGTAATCTTGATATTTACGATGTGATAGTCTTTGCATGATGATCAATATCTGCTTTGTGAGTGAAATGGCATTTATTACACATTTTCTCAAAACAACTAGTTTCCTCACATCTTTGCTAATGATGTATGAGGGATATTTTGCTAGCCCATCCTAATTACAGTATATTTATTGCTTCATATTTTTGCCTTTTCAGACAAAATGAAAGACAAATCTAACATTTATACAACCACAAGAGCTAGTGTCAAAGGCAGCCATTTCAAGGTCCCCTGCAGATTGCCCTGTTAGGTGGCTTCCTCACATTATAGGAGGGTCAAGATCTCTGAATCAAGTCCAGTTTGATCTAATGCTGTCACTTGGAACTGTTCAAAAACTTTGCTCAACAATATTCTTGTTATTATTCATCCTTCAGAGGGTCAAAGTTTCTCATTCATTACAGTAAGAGAAAAAAGTCTTTGAACGAACATCTGAAAAGGAGTATCACAATAATATGAGCAGTATCCCAAAGCTTTCCACGCTTTCCACCTAAACAGAGTCACACAGTGACATGTGACACTGTCTACCACAAAGGCAGTTAGAGGAGTAAAGTCTACACACACACACACACACAAAGAATGCTCAGCTAAGGCTGGGCATTGTGATGTCAAATAATACAAAAGTGAGTCATACAGAACTGAAGGGAAACAAGCAAGAAGAAAAGGGGAAAACAAAGGAGGGGGATCCAACAGACATTTTGAATAGATGGATGATGATAAAAAACAGATGGCCTCTTTGGGCTTGTATGTAAAGAATTTGGGGCATAGCATGGCCCATGGATTCACAGCCTGCAGCCAAGTGCAGGTTCCTTCCCTATACATGCATTCCTACTTAGAGCATGTATGTCTCGACTTCTTGTATGCTTGATAGACAAGACATGCACAGACCACAAATGGAGTTTGTCTGTTGTGTTTACCCATCAAATAAGACACCAAAGTCTAGCTGTGGAGTACTTTAGTGAGAGAATTTAAGCTAAGCCAACACCATGGAGTTCTTTGTGACAGGCACTCCACCGTGTGTATGACACAACACCAGACCACTACATCTTATCTCTCATCTCTTCCTCAACATCAAAAAGATGTGCAATCCTTGTGAGCTTCAAAAGTTGAAAGGCAATACTGGTATATTGTTGATGTATGGGCACTTAACCATTTCTGTGCCAGGGACTTTGGACACTTTGTAAAACGCTATGGGGTTTTCTGTGCCAATAGGCACTCAAGCACACAAAGGATTAAGCTGCTTTTGCAGAAACAGGGATAATCCCCTCTGGTGTTTGCAAGTGACAATACACGTGTCAACTGCTGAAGGCTGCCCAAACACATAGGAAATAGTGAGTAGATGGCCCTACCAATACAGTACTTACCCCAGGTAAGACTTTTCTGTTGTGTAGTTCTTTCTGTGCTTTGTCTGCTACTACACCAGAAAAGAATGTGACAAAACAGCAACCTAGAAAGGGCAGGAACAGGAGAATAGAGAGAGGGGAAATTAATATTGAGCTGACTTGTCATTCAACACATCATTTCATGGAATCACATGGCATTATATTGAGCCAATTTCTCATTCTGTAATATCATACATGACAAGATAAAGAGCCATCTACACGTAATGTGGATTGAATTGGAAGCAAAAGCCTTTGCTGCACACACAAATATTCAAGGCTTCTGTTGGCACAAGAATTTATTATTCACATTGGATTTATTGCGGCCAGTAGATTTGAAAGGGAAGGTTAAAAGAGTGCAAAACTCTCTAAACTTGGTTTTCATTTTACATCATAAAAACAGACAGCTTGATTGCTGATTGTACTTGATATCAAGGTCATGAAACATTCCAGAGGAGGAAAAACATGTCTTCAAAGAGCTTTTACCTTTACTTTCTCCTGTCTTCTTGTCTCGCAGTACATTTAACTCATAAACTGGACCAAACTCTGAAAACATCTCCCGTAACTTGTCCTCCTCATATGACTTTGGTATCTGTCCAACAAACATCTTGAGCGAGTCTGGGTCCGGCTGGGCCGGTTGAGGCGGGGCGCCTGAGTCTACGCCTGTGTTCATCATCATGGGGGACTCCGGGGTGGCTATTAAGGGTCTCTAAAAGACACAGATGGTGACAAAGAGAAACATTCATAAAGCAACATGCAGCATATGTGTATGAAATAGTTTTTGCATGGAAAAGAAATGCCACATGTTTTAACATTCATAGGATACTGTGAAAATGGTCATCTAATAATGTTAACAATAAATCAAAGAAAAAAAAAATCAATGAGAAGCTGTTGACATTCAGAGTTAGTCTCATTCCCAGCTCGATGAAAGTTGTACAAACTATATATCACTTTCTTCTGACAGCAGAACACATGACAGTGGTATGAATGAATGGTCTAAAGCACTCCAAAAACATGAGCTGACATCACTCTTTTCACAGCAGTAATCGCTACTCAATAATTTGTAAATAAGTAAACTAACAAAGGAAAATGATACCTATGACAAAGTAAAGCCTATTAGAAGTAATCAGGTACCTTTATAAACCCCTGTGAAGGCAAACAAGTCATGGAAACCTCTTGAATACCTTCTATGCAGTGTACCAGCACGACTGGGACAATATGGAACACATGAAATTAGTCGAGCAGAAAATATAAATACGATGTGTGACAAATTGAATACCCTATACATTGCATGCCATTCAACATTCAGGAAAGTATTCAGCTAATACAAGAAATTCCTTCTAAATCCTGGCTGTAGGATCTCAGTTATCACATATGGATTTACCTCCATAATGATTTTTAGGAGTCAGCAGGCACTGTATCTCTAGAGTAGTTGGTCTGGGAAGGGGAGGTGGGCCTCCTTAGTGTGTTTTTTGTCAGTATTTTTGTGTGGAGCTAATTAAGATGCATGTGGGTCAAAATACACCAGTGTCCATCCATCCATTTCAGGAACGTGTTTGTCCACACCAGTCTTGCTACAACGGCTCAGTCTATTATTCATGACCAAATGTTTAGCTACCATCTGACTGGGCAAGGTGGGGCTATTGAATTGCATGATAAATACAAAACAGCAACCCTCTCTCCAGCAGGACACCGCCTTTATACAAGAGGCACTTTTCAATGTCTACTAAGCAACACATGTGCCCCTTTGAATAAAACACCTATGTAGGCCTACATATGGGCATACACGAGAGACCTACAGGTCTGGTGCTCACCTGAGCAGTTCACAATGTTGCTTTCATGGCACTCTACCCGAGACAAACTATCTAAAAGAAAACTTGAGATTCAGGACTTTAGCTGCAGGCCCCTTGGGCAACACTCTCCTAATTTGGGTATTTGGGCCCCAACTTTAATTCCCTCGAACATTTATGATTCCTGCTAAGTTTGGTTGAAAGCCATCCTTCAATTTTTAAGAAGAATATGAAAATGTTAGGACTAGAAATACGGTGTATCACCAAATGTGATTACTATTTCAACCGTGTACCTCTGGTACACGGATGAAAATGATAAACAGCAACATAGTTTCAGCTACTCCTGAAAAAACAAAAACAAGAATGTCTTGCACAAGTTCAGCACAATATAACCACATGTGGGGAATTTCTTTTGATTCACTTAGAAACTAGAGAAAATGTTCAATCTGTGATATTTTCCTCGTTTTGGAGCCATATTGCACTGTTACCATGGCAATGCACTTTCCCCTACTCTTACAACTTTGCCCTGCATGACTTTGCATCAAGTTCAACAGGTGTAACAAATTTGATTTGAACCAATTATAAACTGAAGACAAAGAATTTCAATGTGCAAAGATTTTTCCTGATTTGAAGGCCATACTGTGCTATCACCATGGCAATGCACTTACCTGTTCTCATGACAAATGTGTCCTGAACAACTTTACATAGAGTTTTTCACATATGTGCCTTTTTTTTTGCAGAAATAAACAGGAAAAGTAGTGTGAAATGCAAGCCTGTTACTTGATTTGTGGTCATAATGTCCTTTAATACACCATGGCAATGCACTTTCTCCTACTGTTGTGTCTTGTACGACTTTGCATTTAGCTCAATGTGAGTTCCACATTTCATTTGAATCACTTGAAATGAAAACTGGAGAAATAGTTCAATCCGCAATAGCCTTCTACTTGAGTTGAGACTACAATGTGCTGTTACCATAGCAATGCACTTACAGCTACTGTTGTAAAATGTTTTGCACATCTTAACATTGAGCTTAACATGTGTGCTGAAATTGGTTTGCATCGCTTGAATAATGGAGAAGTAGTTCAACCACACGCTGAGTCCTATACCCCCTTCAAACTTTGTTTGGTTCGGTAAGGTATAATTCAAGATTCTGAGGTGGCAGGAATAGCAGTTACTCTATTTCCTTTTTTTTTTTGTATTATTCAGTGAGGATCTGTAATTTTACTACAGAGTTGAAACAATACACTATATTTGTTTTATATCATTCCAGTAATTCTTTAAAAACCATGTTCAAGTACAGACATTTACAAGCAGTACAGATGATCAGTACACCACAGTGGATGATTTTGTAAAGTTGTCCACGAGGCTGACACTAACGGCACTTTTACCTACACTATCAATGAAAAACCATTGATCGACAGCATGGTAGAGTGCACTTTACAATGAATGACATCACAGTAGAGTACAATCTTCTCCATCTGATTGTTTTCAACATCATTTCAACAAGATTTCAATAATGCCAGATACTTTTATAGGATTTTTTCTTCATTCATCATCTCTGGTACTTTTCTACACAATTTCCTCTGCTACCTCTCTCTTCTACTATTCAAGAGAATCCTACACATGTGAATAAACATAATCTGATATTCAATACAATCATTTGACTGCATTTTGACAGAACTATGTGCAGCCTCATTAGAAAAATGAACTGAGCCAACAGATTTATCACAAGGTCACTTCTACACTTCACAAATCTAAGCAACTGCCCTGTGGATAACAAAGGAACAGTGTACAAATTCATATCATACCTGGACATTATAGGGGAATTGATGGAAAACACTAGACAACTCCTACCTCAAGATAGGCTCACAGCTTGTGTCTGAGCTTGAGCATAACTTGTGGTTTTGAATGTTAGTCATGAACTTCATGATAATAAACTGCCCTCTGAGCACACCCTTTATTGGGCAAACTTCACAGTTGCCCTGAAGTGGTAAAACCATTAAAATTTATAATGGTAAACATCCTCAAAATGGGTATACCATCAACAAATCCACACATACAGTGCTAAGCACCCCTGATTTATGAAATCAGCCTCATAGAAAAATTGTGCACAGTATTTGCAAGTGTAGATGTAAATTACGAGTCACAGTAGGTGGTACTCATGGTTTAGTTTCTTGCTGATATGCTGTCCAATGCAAACTTTTTTCAAAATCTATTCATTCTGGGCAGGACACAGAAAGCCGAAGATAACATACAGTAAGAATGTGCCTTATTTTGGTTTGACTTCCAATAGACCATTAGACAATGCAGCCCATGTAGGAAGAGTCAACAATGAGAGAATACAAGATGTATATACAGTTTGTCAGAATAATTTCTGCAGTGAAATTCATTCCTGGGTTGGTCTCCACATGAGCCAAGGCATCTTTCATACTGTAAATTATGAAAGGCATACTACATCAAGATAATTAGGATTATACTATCTCTTTCTTTCCATGGAATTCAACCCATAGTCACCAGTAAGAAAATCCTGAACGTGTAGGTGGACATTTTGCCCGCATATGATTTCTACTTTGTAAATCATCTGTGATGATAGTTCATGTGAACATAAATATGACGATTGACACTTCTGAACTTAAACCTCAAACTTTCCTTTCAAGCAAGAAAACAAGGAGAAGCATACAATCAAAGCTGGGTGGATAGAGAACTTA
This sequence comes from Diadema antillarum, assembly GCF_040938485.1. Taxonomy (NCBI): domain Eukaryota; kingdom Metazoa; phylum Echinodermata; class Echinoidea; order Diadematoida; family Diadematidae; genus Diadema; species Diadema antillarum. The sequence goes on along the minus strand of NW_027271689.1, from coordinate 70,778 downwards.
AGGTCATACAGGTACAGGAAGAAATATGATGGCTGATTGCTGGTGTACATGATTCCAAATCACAAGCCAAATTTCATTATCTGGGGAATCGGGAACACAGATGAAGAAGATAACTCATAAACCAAAGTTGGTTTTCATTTATCAAGAAAGTCATCATAAATAATGCCAGGAATAAAGCGTTTACTAAATGTGCAAAACAATTCAAAAATCCTGAAGCTATGTCACACATATCTGTAAACTTCAGCAAAGGAAATGAAAAATATCTGCAGAGTGACAGATCCACAATTTTACAGAGTGCCTCTAGCACTGTTTGAGCAGAGCCATAGAAAAAGAATTTAACAAAACGATTTCTACAATGATTGATGAAAAGGAAAGACTTACTGCTTACATGGAGGCAATACTCAAGATATAAGTGAGGAAAAAAGTGTGAGCTGCTTGGAAGAGAGATCACATTACGGTGCTGGCCGTGTCAACACTTGTCGTTCATATTGTCTGTGATTACTCCCGATGTATGGAACTAGCACTTAATATAACTTTATTGCAATTTCCCTGAAGTACTCACTCACAAACAGATTGGAGGGAACCCTGATACATTTGGCACAACAATTGGAAGGCATGGTAACAGGGTGAGAGTATTGACTGCAATCGTTGGCACTGCAAGATTGCTTGTTCCAATCTCTTGGACTGCTATCGAGAACAGTCAGTTATACTGCGGCTCAACTCTCGAACATTAGATACATTCCCATTGATGGTAAAATACATTTACATTGGTATTTCACTCAGCAAATTCATGGTGTGACTGAAAATACACCATGAACGATGCCAGGAAATACATTGCAAAATACCAAGGTATTTAGAGGGTTAATTCAAATTTTTCATAAACTATGCATTTTTTGAGGGATTTGAGTATGAACTGTGACAAAATACTAACGATGGCATAAATGTCATGTGACATGACAAACTTTTTGTCTTTTTCCCTGCGACTGCACGACGTGAAGGTGTATCGCACATATTGTTATATGCACTGTAGTACATGTGTCATTCATACTTGCACATGACTGCGATGTGCTGAACCACATGGTAGAGAATGTAACATGGATCAACCAGAATCAATATTGAATCACTGGAGCAACCATGAAACAAAGCTGCTTATTTCAATGTGGTGTAGGAGATATGCGCATATGCTGTGCTTACCAATTAGAGAGGTGCATGTTTTGGGCTACAAATGCTATGATCTTCAGTGCATGAGAATGGTACCAACTGAATAACCACAGTATCTAATTTATTATCATTGTATTTTGCCACTCAGAATGGTGCCAACAAATTACCATGGTGTTTATCATCATGGTAATTCATAAGTGAGTGCACCTCATCAACAATATAACAAAGTATGAGAGCCAAATTCTGAATCAATTTCCCTCCTGGTTCATTACGTCCCAGACACCACATTTTTTGTGGTTTGGTGCTGCATTTTTTTTTTTTTGTCATAATTTTTACAATGGATTTTTGTTTCATAAGGCAGAGTAGAACAGTTTTCATTTGAGCTCCTTAGATCATTGCATCTATTACTGAATCTTACACTGGTAGGGCATTTTAGAAAATTAAAGCTAACATTTCTGTCTCACATTAGCAGACTTTTGTTTTGTTTTTTGTTTTTTTAATTTTATTTAAGCACATATAATGAATCTAAGCAGCTACATACGACTTTCTTACACAAAAAAAGGAGAAAAAAAAATGTACAGTGAAAGTTTCAGGACCCAGTATATTGCTTACATGATCATTTCTGCAGTGAAATCCACCAGGATTTGATTAGCTAGATAACATTAACAATGGTGAATGTATCTCAAATTTTCCTCTTCAAACAATTTGGACATCTTCTCCACTTTGCTGAACCAAAGTTGCATTAATCATGTCAGCTACACTAAAAGGACATTTTTCTGCATTTTGCACAACATAGAACTAGCAGGAAAATAAAAGCATGTGAATTTTTTGCTTCTTCTACATAATACTATTTCATATATCTGATTTTAAGGTAGGTATATTGTAGGGTACATGTAACTGCTGTTGTCTATAGTTTTCTTCCACATTCGCTATTCTTGTTGTGCGAGTGAATTAGCTGTCGTATTGCAGACCAGTATACCTTTTAACTGCAGTATGTATGCCGCAAAAGCCTTTAGTCATTGTGGCAGCGGGAAGTTGTTTTAAGTGCTTACTCAATTGTGACTGCCCACAAAATTAAAAAACATGAGAAATTCATCTTGCCTAGCCAGGCATAAAAATTACTTGTGTGAAAATTTTCCAGTTTTACAATACATATATCAATAATGTTCAGTACAGAAGTCCCCACTAAATCGGGAGGGGTCAGGAGACAAGTTTTTTTTTCCTGTTTAAAGGAGACCTCCGGACGATTTTCAGATTTTTACATGTTGAACAACTATGAATTAGTTATACTGAGGACAGAGTTTCAGAATTTGTGATAATTGGGATGAAGAATAAGAATATTTTCTCAAGTTAGAACAAATTGCAATGAACAAGGATGATGACATGGCAGAGTCACCATAAGATGCATGAGTTGGGGCTCAAGGAAGCAGAACAAAAGAAGAAGGCATGCATAGATTATACACAGGTGAACTCGCAAACAAGCGGTATTGCAATGGAATTACACTGCTACATTTCTGAAATATGTGAACCTCCTATGTCATCATTGTTCAGTGTAATTTGTTTAAGGTTTTTCAAAGTATTGTTTTCTCTGCCAAGAACCACAATAAATTCCACAAATCTATACATGGAGTTGTCATTTTTTTTTTTACTACATGATGTGAAATTATGAAAATCGTCTGGAATGCCCCTTTAAGTGGTGCCCCTTTAAGTGGTGCCCCTTTAAGTGGTGCTCCTGCTTAAGAAGAAATCCACTCCAAAATTTTGATCAGTTTCATAAGAAAGAGAAAAAAAAATTCTGCAGACCAGTGCAATTGGATAAGTATTAAGGTAGTTATGACATTCTGAAATTTCCAAATTTTTTGCAAAACACTTTGTGACCAGTTGTTATGAATATTCAAATCAGCAAGTTGATGTCATGCTCTCACAATTTCTTATTCATTTCATATGTACAGGAATGACAAAAATCTCATATTTCAGCTACATGAATATAAAACTTGCTTTAAAACCTCCCAAAATAAAAACAGGACAAATGTTACCTCTGATATATTTTGGTAATGGGAATATGCTTTTACATGCATTAACTAAAATATATATATATATATTTCCCCCCCCCCCCCCCCTCCCCGAATTTCATATATAACATACAGGGGAGATTGTGACGGCATGACATCATCAACTAGCTCATTTGAACATTCATAAGGGCTGGTCAAGAAAGGTTTTTTCTGAAAAAATGTTAAATTTGAAATGTTATATCTTCATTTTTCTTTCTGATTTTTGTTGTTTTTGGAACGTTCTGTAGGGAATTTGTTTCTCTTTCTTTTGGAGTTTATTCATGTTGGAAGTGGATTGGCTAGTATTGGCCAGTGCAAATCATCCCACATGAGAACAAGTATGTGGGGCATTATACTAAATCATGCACATTTAGTATGCCTACTGATATCTACAGCAACTCTTCAACAACAAAATACACACATGCTCTGATGCCAAGAAACAAACAACAATTCATTCATTTGATCTGCAAAGTATAAACCCTTTTCAGATTTCACAGCACACACACTGTACATCAAGGCACGATGCCTATGGCCCTGTCAGTGCAAGAAATAGGAAGTAATTGCTCACTCACATGTGATTCCGTTACACCATTCACATGAATGACATGTACACTTTGACCCTCAGCGATGAACACAATTTTTTTTTTTTCTTTTTCAGAGGGACTCCCTGTTAGTTGTAAATGAGGGCTACAAACCTGTAAGAGAACAAAAGTTGCGCCTGCTTGGAAGCGATCCGCGGAATGCTATACGCAATGCCCATCTAATTCCCCCATAATGAAGTCGGCACACAGAACATATTAGTGGGGTAGGTGAGGACAAACCAGCACTGGAAACCCTGACATTTTACTGCATTGTTTTTCCATGACAACAGACAAAAAGTCAACATGCATGCATTGCTACCTAGAGAGCGGGTCTCTGTGGGACCATCCTTGCTATAAAGCCATCTCATTTCCTGCTTTCTTGGGGGTCTCTCATCAATGCACTCAACTACTACAGTAGCCTGTACAGAAAGCTATGCACAAGGTAAATGGAAAACCAATAATCACTACAGCTCAAGAATAGTCCTCATAATTTTACAGGTGATGACCCCATAAAGTAGCATGTGTTTTCAAATACCAAAAGGCTGGGATCTTCATCTAACGATTGTAATTTATGTGAAGTTTTACAACACGTTTCATCCTTGTGGTATATACAGTATATCTGATGACATGCAGTTTTGTATTGGCACACACCATCTTATGAAGCTTGCCAGATGCCTCATAAGTTTTCATAAGAAAGGAACATTTTAAAACTCAGCTTAGTTCAATTTGGTTTTCACATTCAGATTGCAAAGCTATGACAAAACACATGAAAAACCTTAATAAAGTTCTGAGATAAAGACAATTTGCAGAGGGTGGGTTAAAAAAAAAAAATACAGGCATAATATGTGAATTTTCACATGACCTGTCAATATTCATGAATCAATTGAATGGCAAACCCTGCTACTCAGTGTACACATGAATAAAATGTGTGCATTATGACTGCAGGACCACAACGTCTTCATAATCTTGTCAGCGCATGACCAAAATCTCCATATTGCTCCTAGCATACAACTGCTCCCCTCTCTCTGAAAAATACTGGGCATATAATGTATTTATAGATAATACTAAACTTCACAGCAACCAAATTGTGTGTGAGAGATAGTGTGTATTTGTGTGTTCTCCCATGACTTTTTGACATATATGTGTACATCTACTGTAGATCTAAACTTATAGCATACAGTCAGACTGGTTATCTGTACTAGATAAAAATCAGGGATTAATTCTTTCAGAATGCAAACCTAGAATTGTTTGTATTAACATGTGACACCTATATTTTGGGGGCATGTTCCCCTTTAATGTATCATGAAAGCTCCTGCTGTTCAAAGAACAATTGGGGGATGGGGAGAGAAATGAATATATACACTGTACAGCGCGTAGATTGGACGTTAGGTGACAAATTAAAAATTGTGACCTTTGACCTAGGAAACCATGAAAGCATATTTATTTGTAGTTCCAATGCAATTCTCCCCCTTTTTTGTTTGTTTGAGGGTAGTGTGTGATGACAGGGTAAAAACACAAGATAGTAGAAGCATAATACATGTACCATAAGATATGCTAGATGAGACTCTGTGCCTTGTAAGGTCACTGCTGCTTATGCCATTATACTGTACATCTGGAAAATGATCAGGAAAAGGAGAGAGAAAAAAAGTCTGCCAGTACCAGCACAATACTATTCTTTTCTTATATGCATGCCATTCCTTCAGCATCCAATTTAGCCAGCGTGCCACTAGAAAGGTTAGTGAGTGTGGCAGAGCACACTTCCACACTTTTCCTACCCTTCAACACTCACTGGATTTTGTTCTGGAATGCTCTGTGGAAGTGTCCTCAGCCATGTTTCTTACATACACACATATAATAACAAAAAAACAAAAACAAAAACGAATTTCTGATGGCCTGGCATTGTTGCTCCAGTATGTCTGGCATCCAAGGAATGCTACTCTCATTAGCTCCCACCTTTTCTTTTGCCTGTGCCGTTCTGCATGCCAATTTCTGTGAGCGAAGTATAGAAGCTCCTGTGCTACCAAGTAAGATTTGTCTGAACTTGACATGGACTTTGTTATGCGATTAATCTACAAGGAACATTACACATCTTTCCTCCCCCCTCCCTCCAAAAAAGAAGAAGAAGAGAGAAAACACACACACACACATATTACTACATGTATACTCTGTCTATCACAGAACCCATATGTAGCAATTTCCTGTTATAATCATTATAAGCCATTATAACAGTATCTTTTTCATTAGTACCCATCTTTATTCCATTTTGTTGGTTCCATGAAAAAAAAAAACTGGATTTGACTGAGATGATGCATCTAACATTTCTATGCTGTATGTCCATTCAAATTTCTGTAGAACTCTATCCACACACATGCAATATGAAAGGGAAGGTGCGGGGATTTCATTTTCTGACACTCAGAAGATGGATACTCCCATCGTAGACTACCGGTATATATGGTACTACTCGTAAGAAGACCCACTTCATATGGAATCTAGCATGATTTAGTGCCTATTTCACATACACTCAATAACCAGAGTCATCAATGCTTAGTGTTCAGTTATCTGAATTTGTATCCCTGTATTATCCCTGTATAAAGGCATAATACAGATATAGAGCTGTACATGAAGCAGAAAGGACTAATGAGAAATATATGTATTAACCCTAGAGTCAAAACAACAGGATGCACATATAATTTCTCCTTCAACCCTGGGCAAAAAGTCATCATCACAATCTCCAGAGAAATAAACTGGGCGGTGACGCTGACAGTGCCACACTATATGCTGCTCCTGCACAAGTCTTGTAAAGATGCATCGAGGTCCTTAGGGACTTTCATATATGCATCATTGATCATAGTGATATGCAGATAATAGGGGTGGGTGTACACTGTCTGACAGTGACCTGTATCAAAAGAGAACAAAGGAGATAGTTGATATCACATCAGTTTTTCCCATTTCCATATTGTGCATGCTTTCAACAGATGTTATCACATCATCTTTCATTTTCATTTCATCCTCGTCCCCCTCCCTCCCACCGGATTTCCAAAGAAGCACACAAACTAATCAACAAACCGTTCACTTTTTACCTTCCTGCATTCTTTCTCTCATCATATTTGACAACTAATAATTATTAGATAAATAAAATTGAAATAAACTGTATCTTTTGACCTACAATGCCAACAACCTTTCCAAATTACCTTATAAATTCACTTTTTTTTTCTTTCAAAATTTCCCAATACTTCCCCATTTGTCAAGGCTAGTCATGTGATACATTCAATACATAATGTTCCCACATACCTTTCTCAGACAAAACCAGCAACAAAAAGGTTCATCTCCTGTTACAAGATTGGATCAATACAATTCAGGATTGCGACCCACAACAATGTGTTATTCTGAGAGCAATGAGAATGGCATTTGTATTTCCATTTCTTGTAAGTGTGTGTGTGGGGGGGGGGGGGGGGGGGGGGGGGAGGGGGGAGGACCTATGATTTTAAGTTTGAAATGGGAGGTTTAAAGACCAGCACAGACCTGGATATGGCAAGGAAACAGCACTAGGGGAAAAGGGTAAGGCTCTTCTCAGGAAAAGATGGAGAGGAAAAGACACATATGGCGCATGAGGAAAGAGTAAAGGTCATCAGTACTACACATATTACAAAGAGCAATGACTGGCATTATTCTTTTTCTTTCTTTCTTTTTTGTGGGAGGAGGGGGTGATCTTTACTGGTCTCTTTCTCTGGTGCTAATCCCACAGTGGCTTTGGGAGGCATGATCAACCCGTCCTGTGAGAGATGGGTAAATGTAAAGGCAAACATACAGTGAGTATAAGCTTGGGAGGCAGACTGGGTCCAAACTCACTAGAGTATACATTGAAGGAATGAGAAGAGTTGACAAGTGAACTTGTACTTCAAGAGTGCCTCCCAGAAAGAAGTATCTTTATCTAGAAGATACTGTCTAGGCAAGGTCACTCAAATTTCCAGATCTTCAATTTTTATGTGAATAATACTAATTGTTCAACATATCATGATCAATGCATCATCTAATCCTCTGGGAGCCAAATTAAGCTGTTAATTTCTTTACTTTTCTCTTCCTTATTCCCCCATCTATTTAACTTTGGTTAGTAGGGGGAAAAGACTTTAAATCTGTTACAGGTTTCGAAAAACACATATACATGTATACAAACACAACTCCCCTCCCCCAACAAAGCATGCACACATGCACTTTATAAAGTACCCACAATTCCCACCACTACAAATCCTATGAATGTACAATGCATACACAAGTCCTTCTGCCTTTGAGAGTACCTCTTGATTTTCTCCCAAGAAAACTGAGGAGTAACTTTTGTACAGGGACAAATATATATATATATATTTTTTTTTTTTTCATAAAAGTTCAGGCAAATCTAAGCAGGGTTTCAGCTAATAGTACTTGAGTTCACATATTTCTGATCAGACCATTTCTTCTTTCCCTTTCCACGTAGAAAGAAAACACTGTCTACATGTACTTGCAGCCAGGCAGATGGACTCACTTGATCCAAGTTGATGGCCAATTCAGGCAGCTAAAATATTGCCTTGTGAGGGTGGTCTGCTTAATTTAGCCAAAATGATATACTCGTACCACTGTGGAGTCCGCACTTCGAAATATCTTGTATAAATTCATAATATCAATATTCCTTGAATAGATTCATTTTTCAAAATGAAGCTAAAAACTAATAATCCTAGTCTAACATGGACAATGTTCATAAATGTCTGAATGTGTAACATGAGGGAGCTCTACTGTCTGTGGGCCGCTTGGAAAGATGTGACTTTTCATAAGCACTGGCCCTTCCCCTTGATTTGCAGCATTTAGGGATGATATGCCAATTGATGCATTGTTTTGTATTCTCGATGATTTTATTCAAGTATGGCTGTGTCAATAACTGAACTAATAATCATAAGAATCTTGGAACTGAGACAACAACGTCAATAAAAGGAGATTTAAATATTGATAGCAAGCTCCGTAGTGAGTGATAATATTACAGTTATTATGATCATTTTTTTTTCCAATATGAGATCTATGCATTTGAAGGAATACATGCTTGTTGAACAGACACTTCATATTTACACAACATGCTTGAAGTCTGTTAGATGATAAACATGACTTTATACATGAAATCCACATGAACAGCAATAGCAAAAATATCAAGTTCCTTCAATTAAGTGCCCGAGATAAACTGACACATAAAAAGCAAGAGAAAGAAAAGAGAGTTGATGTAAACAATTAGCAACTTCATACAGCTGTGCATCTTATCTGTTTAGTTTTTAAGATACTGAGGCCTATGTTGGGAAAATACTCAAGCACTGGATGTGGGGATCTTGTATAATTGGGGAAAGGGACCACAAAAGAAATTTGCCATGTTTTTGAGTAATTGTATCTAGCTAGAAAGACGGCAGCCACTCCATAGCCACCTCACAAAACTCAACCAGAATAAACATGCGCTGCAGGTACACTGCCTAGAAGCAAATCCATGGTCATAGTCCATTCAGAGTGAAATAAATGATTCCATTTCACCGCCTATTATGTCCATACCAGGGTTACGATAACAACGTCTCTGGCTCAACTCCCATCTTTTCATCGCCACATACATAGGCTCTCTGCACCTTTTATTCAATCACCAGTCAATAATATAGCTCCAAAGCCCCAACGGCCATTGATTCAAGAGCTAGAAATAAACATTGAAAGGGTGCTCGACAATAAAAGAGGTCTACTACTCTTCATATCCATGAATTAAAAAAAAAAAAACTGTTCCTTCCTACAATACTCTTCTAATATGACCTTATCCACAAACACAAAGCAGCATCTTAAATTGTGGAATACACTTTTTGCTGTGCTGACATGTAGGAAATATGTACTTAATGCGCTATTTTTTTCCCCCTTGGTTGATAAGACTTAAATAAGAAAGAGCCATTCAACTTGCATGTACCTGCACTGACTTATTGCAAAATGCATAGAAATGCAAATATGTACAAAAAGCAAAAAAAAAAAAAAAAAAGTGTATTTGGCTGAATGTTATTTGCTCATCACAATGAATGGTGACCAAGTGAGTCAAATATTGCCTTTGTCTTTAATAATCTTCAAATCATCAGTGATCAGTTCTGACAGGTCACACAACAGATCAAAAAGGTCATCTAGAGAAATGTGGTCTAAAGACTAGTAGGGATGTCCCAACATCTTTCTCTCTTGGCAAAAATAAATGCATTTTCTTGGAGAACAGTTCCTTGTGGCAGACAGACTCCAAGGAACAACTGAACAGATGGAAACTGACAGTTAGTGAGAACAGCACAAATAAACACACACAATGAAACGAGACATAACTCTCAATATGAATAGGTACAGTAGTCTCCACATAATGGGGTGCTGCTTTATTGGGTACTATGTTTAAATTAATTGATGTACAAACTGAACAAACAGTTCTGATTTAATAATCAGGTAAGCATTTTGGTTACATGGGTAGAAACTTTCCAGACAAACCTGGTCTGTCTTTAGTTTCCGGTAGAAAGTCATTACAAATGGGTATAAATATAAATTCTGAAGAAACTCTGGAAATGTTGACTGATCATAGAGCACAAAGGTTTAGGCCCTCTGTTTTAAATGTTCAATGAGCAGTGCACAATCATCTATACCAGGGATCCATAGCAAAAAAGTATGTTGTTTTCAGGGCATGTCATGAAAAAATTAGGGGTTTCTGCTAAGAATGTTGTGTGACTTTTAATAGTCGTAAGCTGTGGTTGCAATGACATACCATGCTGTGTGTGCTACAGAGGGGTACACTACTTCATTGGATAAGCAATGCTCTGCCTGACGCTATCCAATTGTGGGAAGATTACTGTAGCTGTAAATGATTGCTGATGAGCATTAGACTATTAAAATGAGAGCAAAAACAGATGCCTTGAATGAAAGGGGTAGAGAGTGAGCAAAACTCTTTAAACACATGCAGATACTTGTATACGTAGTGATTTAGGCACAGCTACACTCATACAGGAAACCTTCCATGTAGCAGGGTGAATGAAGCTAAAGTTAGGTGAATCTTAGATCCCACTAACACCAAAGGCTCGGGCCAAGCCACTGTTTGGTCCGAACCATCTTGTGTGTGTGAGAAATGGACTGCAATCGAGCATGACTTTCTCGATCCCACTGTCACGGTGCAGGCAGTGTAAAACATGATATATTTGTGGCATGAATTTTTCGCGAATTTGAGCCGATGGCCTTTTTTGCGGCATGAAATTTACGTGAACTGTCACTGGCATTCAATGCATATAGCGTAGACAAGGACTTTTATTTCGCAAATCTTGGTGCTCGCGAAATTCGCGAAGTTAAAATGCATGCGAATATTCTTCGTTCTATAGTATATTCAGTTTTTCTAATTACTCAACTGTAAGTTTGGACAAGTTTGGCCCAAATCACCTTTATCTGCTCATGCACAATGTTTAACTCCGATATTGCTTATTTCTCTAAAATTATCACACTTTGCATGTCTACAGTCTAGATCCCTTCCCCATGAAATGTGCAATTAATCAGAAACATTTTCTTTAAATTTAGTTGCAGGTGTAATAGGCAAGATGAGAGCTGTTGTGCTTTCAAAACAACACTCAGATTCATGCGCACGCAATCAAGTACAATGTACTGCAGAAAACTAATAAAGAGCCCATTATGATGTAATGAATGTGAATTGCGGGGACAAGACACAGCCTATTCGCTGTCCCCGTTTACATGGTTTACATCATTTACAAGACCGATACTACATGACAACTGCAGAAGTGGTGCAAAATTGGGCTGCGGTTCACAGTTTCAAAGTACAATATACACTATGCTTTGGCCAAGGTTGGTATCTCTATGGTGTAGACAGGGTGTGACAGGAGAAGCAGCCAGCATAATATTGCAACACATATGGAGTGACCCATTGGTGGGGACAGACAGGCAAAGGATGTGGTGTGTGGTGCTGCTCTACAGAGTAAGACCTCCAGAGGAGCCATAGAGGGAGGGGAGGCCAAAAAGGAGGAAGGAAGCCTGATGGCTTGGATATCAAAGAGAAGATTCCAGAGGCTTGAGATAGGAAGGGAATACCTTTCTCTCCTTTCTTTTTATTGCATGTTAAAAACAGACATTAGAGGCTGGTGTGAGATGTGTTTGACATCAATTTATTAACATCTCCAGCTTGAAATGGAAAACATACCCATTCTTTCAGCACAAGGGAAAAATGATATAGGACATACAAACAGAGAAGGTAGGGAAGGGAGAGAGAGATAGAGAAAGAGAAAGAGAAAGAGAAAGGAGGGATGTGAGGAAAGGCAGAAGCAGTAGGAAAGAGAGAGCATGTATTGAAGAGAGAAAAAAATAGAGAAAATGAATCGGGCTGCTCCTGTAAAGTACAAGCCTGAGTAATCTGCTGATATAATATACAGTGTATTGTTACATTTGAATGCGGAATAGGAGACACTATATATTACTATACATTACTACCTATGTATAACCCTCATTGAATGTTGAATGTACATTGCAATATTGGACATTTTAGCAGAGAGAATGCATTGATCAGCAAAGGCAGAAGAAGGGAGCCACGTACTATTCAACAAGGGAAACAAGTTCAGGGCAGGTTTTCCAATGGTACTGTACAGAGACACAGTGTAAGAAGGAGAGGGCCCCTGTCAATAGGTAAGGTACAGGAAGGCAGAGAGACACAGGCAGGATACAGCCCCAGGCCATGTGGTTGTATGTGAATGCATCTTCTTGAATTTGGAATACCCCTTGCCCTTGCTAGTTTGATTCAAGTGCAGCACAAAGTAGCAGGTTGATATATTTGAGGTGTGGAGAGTGTGTGCCACAAGAAGATGGAGCAGAGAATGGGGAAGGAAACGAAAGGAAGAAATGAAATAAAGAACTTGAGCTCAAACTTTAATGAGGAGAATCATTTGAAATACCATGTACTGGAAGCTTATTCTTCCCCTAAGCTTTCTAAGTCATGAGATTAAAAGCTACAATTGGGAACATTTTTTTTTTTCTCCTCAGATGTTTGCGAGGTTATGTGCAAAGTGCACAAAGACATCATCTTTATCATAGCTGATGACTGCATAACTGTAATGACAAAAAAAAAGCCTCCTCCTCTATAAAAACAAGTCATGTATAGCAATCATGTCATTGACTACACACATAACTAGACAAACAAAACGATGCTCAAAGGATAGATATCACACTTTCATAGCACAGTAAGACCAGAAGATGGGAAAAGGGAAAGGCTAAACCAATTACACAGGGAATGTTGACATACCAGGAAGTTTGCCAAGCAAAGTCAAGTTTTGTATGGAAAACCTTACAGTAGACATGATATAATGACATACATGGACCCATGCAGATCTCTGCCCTCAAGAGTTGATCCATAGGGCAAGCTTCCCAGCAGGATAGAAGTTTAGAGACCAGATGTAGGCCATCTTTGCCACAAGGAAAGGGAAACAGTTTTCTTGAAACACGCACCAATCCAATATGAGTACACTACTCAAGGACAATAAAACTACATATTTTTATACCATTTCATATTCATTGACATTTTCAAACAACTGCAGAGAAAGAGCAGAGTCTATTGTAATCAGACGGAAAATAATGCTACATCTGTTATTTTCCTATGACAAAGCACAGGGTTACCTGCAGTCAGCCATACAACCAGTGATGCAAAAAGCTGAAATTCTGCTGCAGTGCCATAGTATACTGATGATATGTAATCTTCTATCCTCCTTTTGAATCTAGGTGGGATTTCAAGTATGTCTTTGGGAAAATATGAAACAACTCTCACATGTTATATCAATGACATATGAAAGTAGTTACATTTCTTTCAGTAAGAGATGTTTAGCAAGTACTTGATTGCCTGTGATCGAGAAATATTGATCAATGCTTTCCTTTGACAAATGTTTTGACTATTCATGAAATTTGGTTTAGATAATGGATTTGTGGGTTTCACTTCCTGCACTGTATTTCATGAATGGTGTAAGGCCCTGATCAAAACACTACCATAAGCTTCAACTGTTTGACTGATTTAAAGAATCATATACCCCTGCTGTTACTTCATCATGGACCTTACAAAACCACTACTCATTTCCCTCATCTTTCCCTGCTTTAGATGCAAACATCCCACACCGAGTTGAGAGTAGCAGTAATGTGTCCCAATGAGTACCTCAATGGAGAACCCTTGATAGGCTCTTGTGTTGAGAAACTAGGCTACTCTCTAGCCTCTGGACAGGCAGCCACCAGGGGCTTCTCATCTAAATAAGGGGGAATGTGGAATATGCTTCATCTCTGATGTAAACAGAGGGAGTAGACTACAGACAAGAGGAATGAATGAATCACCACTATGTTCTATGTACACACAATGAGTGGGGAGGGAATAAATAAATCTGCCACACTGTATGTAGACATGATATATCGATGAACAAAGCTGTAACTGTAGAGAATAAAAGAAGAACAATCATTTCAAGTATATGATAGATGAACAAACATCATGTAAAGTATCTAGTGTTTCAATTCTAACCAATTGTTTTGGTTCAAATTACTCTCATGAGTGAGATACAACTGAACCAAAAGTGGCACTATTCAAATTGACAAATGTGGATCTGACTTATAGCAGAAACTATAGTCTCAATACCTATCTTGCGCTGATATGGTGAAATTACCCATTCTGGCAATCCTGGGTCACAAAATTCAATAACTTGCCAGATAGCATTCTCTCCTTGTCTACACTGATTTAAGACATCCATGAGAGAGGGTCGATAATTGTACTTTTAGGCATACAATGTTAAATGTTTCTTTTATGTGTGAATGCATCCAAATTGTTTAAGAAAGTCATAATCTCTCAAGACCAACTGAAATTGAAACTCCCTGTGATGAGAACAAATATGGACACTCACACAACATGCAAAAAAGAAAGAAAGAGAGAAAGAAAGGATGGATAAATGGATGGAACCCCCCTCCCCCCAAAAAGGAAAAAAACAGATAGGACAGATATATTGACTGCCAAGTGTATACAGAAACAAATACTTTATATCAATAGATGGATGTATGGATAGACAGACAGATGGGAAAAAAAAAGGAAAACAGCCTGAAATTGAAATTTGATAGCTCTACAATTTGGATGCCCATGTCACATACTCAACCAGGATGCATTCACACTCTTGGCATAAATCACTATTATATTATATCAAATCAACTTCACCATGGTAAGGTTGCCATGGTTCAAAGTTGCACACAAACAGAAAGGAGACAGTTGTAGCAATGATCTGAGTTTTTTTATTTTTCATCAATTAGCTGACAAGATCTCTTGAAGCAGTTCTAAAGTAATTTGCAAACAAATCTTTAATTTCACCTGACCTTGGAAGCTCAGCTCTCAAACAAATCATTATCTTTGAGGCATGCTGCTGAAGTTAGACTCAGTCATGACTTCATTTAAAACAATATTTGATTTCGTATAAAAATGATAAAACTTGAAAAATATTTCTTGGAAAAAAGATGGACAGAGAGCCACATGGACAGACACGGATGATGGCAGAAAGGTTTGGGACAGAAATTAATTTGAAGAGGTAAGAAACATAAAACAAATCTTAGACTATTTAGTATAAAACACAATAAATTACATGAGATAATGATAAATCCCATTCATTTCAGGGGAAGTACCACATGCTCTTTTTATCACTGACAATAATGCACGTAACAGAGACAAGACGAGAGTCTACTCGGGGTTAAGAGATGACTGAATTGCTTGTTAAGCTCAAATAATGTCCATTCCATTCTACAGCACTACAGGAATAACTGAGAAGCATTTCCTGAAAAACGATCCATCTTGGTTCAGCAAGGAAAAATTCTGACAGCGTGTGAACCCAGCTGAAACATTTTCCCTCTCAGCACAACATCGCCCACAATAGACTCCATGGGTGCGTATGTGGGGAATCTAGGAAATTTCCAAAAGCATTTCTTTGTCAAGAAACCTCAGCTCCGTGGAAAATCCACTCAACTCAAACTGAGATGTCACTTCCAAAATACCAGCACAGCATGCAGCTACAAGAACTAACAAGGTGCAGCAAACAAGCAGCCTCACAACACTCGATCAAATAACAAACAGCCATCCTCCTAGTAAAGTCCCAATCCACTTATATTGTATGCATGGCAGTGATTTTTTCCCACCCTATGAAAGAACATGTCAAGACTTACAATGTAGGCCTACATGTGAATACAGCTATACTGTCATATGGTGTACATATGCACTTAGTTACACTATTGAAAACGTAAGCTCTTCTTCCCATCTTGTATTAAACTGAATTAATACTCAATATAATTATTTTCTGATCAATCACATTTTCAAATAGTGATGTTTAAACAATAACCCCAAAACCAGTAGGCCTACATTCTAACAAAATTGAGATGTTATTTATCACCTACACAAGTTTCGTAAACCTGTATAAGCCTGTTCAATCCCCTCACTTAACACCCAGCCAAGAGGGCAACATTAGGAAAAAAAGTGGTATGCATAAAATCCAATGTGAAATTCAAAGGGTAGACACATTCGCTACAGGCTATGACACTCCATGCGACAACACACCAGAGGTAAAGCACGTATGCACCTTGTGTGTGTTCTGTGGCCTTTCCACACAGCTTCTAGTGAGCCAGCTCCTGTCTGAAACCAGGTGAATGAGGGAGGACTGACTGCTCTTTGCACATGATAGAGGAGGGACTGTGAACCATACACATTACCACTCTGTGCACCAGACTTTGTGCTACTTCCCTTCAGCAATGAATACTTATGATTGCATGCTCTAATTTTTCGTCAAAGAAAGGGGCCCTTAACATATGCATACCACAGGAAGATGCCTATTTGTAGAGAATACAATGATAGTTAACTGAATCTAAAGGTATGAGATCTTTCTGATCATCAACAGGACTTTTACAACTCATATCTCCTTCATACCAGTGAAAGTGACTACCGTAAAGTTCCGTGTATAAGACGCACCCGTATATAAGACGCACCCCTAATTTCGGACCTAAAATTAAAAAAAAAAAAAACACACGAAAATGTCCACGCAAATATTGCGTGTGTCATACATATTATTTCAGCTCAATATTTCCCTAGAATGCAGCATGTATTTGCTCTATTTTTCGTTTCCTTTTATATTTTCTTTTAACGGTATTCATCGGGTATCAACAAAATATGGAAGACGCAAAATGCGAGACTTGTCTCGGTACTCACTTGCTATTGTTTCGCCTTTCAATCGTGGTACATGTGTCATGCATATCGTACTCATGTGTATACAGTACGATCTTTGCTGTCATACATAGCAGAGGGTGTCTCGCATATTGACGCATGTCAGACTGGAAGGTTCATCACGAAAAATAAGAAAAACATCAACAAGTGTAGCAGAGGGATCATACGGCAAGACGTACGTTGCGTACGGTAATTACACTCATGCACTGTTACCAGTAACATGTGTGTCTATTGTACCATGCTTGTATGCACAGTGCTGGCCTTTTGCAAAAGGCAGCTCGCTATAATTTCAGCACACGCACACAGAGAGCAATGGACTTGCACACACAGCGCGCAACGGGTTAGCGCGCTTCGATCCGATCGCTGTGTGCACGCGAGTCCATTGCAAAAGCCTCTCTGCAGCTGCTGCCTTTGCCAAAGGCTTGCTACTAGCTAGCTACAGCACAGTGTAGCTATATGCTATCTAGCTGGTCTCGCACTCGTGAAATGAAGAGCAAACGAACGGCATGGATATGCATGCATGCTTCACACATCGTTCATATTTACGGTGACATAGTGTCGATCCTACTCCGTATTTTACAGCTTTTGTCTATGGTCATATTGATACTAGTACATTGATAAGTTTTACAGTATCGGTAATTTAGTAATGATACCTGTACATCGCGTATTCCAGCTACTAGGTTGGCTGTTGGTAGCTTGGTAGACTGACATCGGTAGCATACAGCAGTGCTGTTACAGCTGTTGTCTATGGCCAGATTGATACATCGTTACTGCACAAGGCCGATGTAAGTGTATCTCGTATTTGCAGCTTTTGTGGGTGTCCAGATTGAAAGATCGCTCTTTTATCCGTAAGTTCTAGTGATTGCTTACCTTCCAAACGTCGATGGGCATACATGGCCCCAAGTTGGCCTTATAAAATTGGGTGTACATGACGGATTTTTTTCCTCGATTCGACTGTACCCGTGTATACGACGCACCCCCGATTTTCAACGGTTTCCGACGAAAAAATAGTGCGTCTTATACACGGAACTTTACGGTATGCAAAACTAGTCTGGGGACTTGCCTGACATGAGCAGAATAAACATGATATCAAACTTCGGTTATTCTACCTGAATTTGCATTTAGACAGGAAGTGTGTCACATCATGTGAGAATACACCCGCTATAAGATTGGTGGTCTTTTCGTGACACGATTCACACTCAAATCTCGTATGCACAGTTCATGCGAAGTTTGAATAACCACCCTAAATACCATGATATTTTGGAGCATATTTTGTGGTGTAATTGCAATCACATTACAAAGTATCGCATGAAATACCATGGTATTTCACCCTCAATGTGAATGTACCTAAAGTCGAAACCTGCCTGATATCATCATGGCTGACTGAGCAATTAGATCTAATGAGAGAGCCCATAGCATGCCTCCAGTTTTGCATGCACTGTTTTGTTGGCTAGTCAAGTGCAGTTAGTAATGGCTCTACCCATATCTATGTACTCCTCTGTTGCAGTCATATACAAGTATTTGCAAAAGAAAATATATTCCCTGTATATAAATGCACCCTCTTCTTTTCATCCAATAATGCAAGACATTGACTATTTGTTTTAATGTCATGTGTGCAGGTTTACAAAGATGCCCTTTAAAACTGCAATGGACTGTTTTATCTTTTGTTTGTTACTGGCTGAGAACATATTTTTGAATCAGGAGTAGAAAAAAAAAATCATTCTTACGATTCAAATTCAAGACAACTAAGCACGATAATTGCCACCATAGCACCACATCTTGATCTCTCAGCTTGTATTTTGAATGCTGAAATATGCATGCTGAATTAAGGGTGTAGTGTCAAAGAATGTCATATGACAAATAAGAATCTCCTAAACTCTGCTGAGTAAATGTCTTTCAATTCTTAACTGATACTTACACCAGTATTGAGCAAGAATGTCATCCTTTCATTGCTGATGTTTCATCTAACATACCAGCCAACACAACCAATACGTTCAATATATTTTGAAAATCACGCTGAGAGGATGCACTGAATTTGCTCACTTATTGGAACACCCCAAATGCTTCCGCATGACCTTCCAATCATCTTTCCAACCAATCTCTGTCCAATTCCTGCGGCAGAGCATGTCTAGGCTCTCTTAGAATAATGCCAGCGCCGGGCGGAACACACGAGGAGCGATTTTCCAGGCCGGTGAGATGGACGGCTGGGCTTGGAAGGGATAGCTGCAATAGACAGCGACCATAATCTAATATACTGCAATATTGCCACACTCTTAGTGCAGACAGCAATTTGTAGGTTACAGAAAGAGGAGCTTGCAGCAGGCTCAGCCGCGATTTTTCATTACCAGAGAGAGCACAGCCTGGATGTTTGTCCTATCACATGCATGAAACCAAGTTGTTGAGTTCCAGTGAGATATTCTGTGGTATGTGACAGCAGGTTGGGGGATATGTGATACACTAGTGTATTTCATATAATCTGGTGTAGCACCATAAGCATGTAGTTCTTTTTCTTCTTCTTCTTTTTTTTTTTTTTGGGGGGGGGAAGAAAGGCTCATCACAGCTTACAATACGAATATCACATATCATCAATAGAATTAATCATCCTCTGGGAGGAGTGCAATGTTACACCTTTGACAGAAAAAGAAGACACTCTTCAGAACAAAATGTGTAGTATTTCAAAGATTATATGATCCAAAACCAAGAAGAAATGTGTAACACGCTTGTTACATATAATTCCACAATTCTTCCAAATGGCCTTGTGAAACATTTTCCAGGGAAATCTGGCAGGGAAAGACATGAGATCAGCCCTACCCCTTGGGCCAAGAAGGCAGCTGGATAACAGGTCAAGTGAAGGGAAAACCTACCAGGAGTATAGTGCAGGAGATGGCAGCAGGTGGCACTATCTAATAGCAAATGACAGGTTTCAGTATTATAAATCCATACTTTTTTTTTTAATGACATAGATATGATTATAGTCACATTTAGCAACATGACACAAATGAAAAATGTGCATGCATTGATTTTGCAAGAAGCTACTCTCAGAGTTATAAGCCAGGAAACAAATTTCATCAGTATGAACACCATATGACATAACTGAAAGGTTATATCAGATTATGTTCGATAATATTCCATAAACCTTTAACACATATGAACATGCGCTGATGACATCACAATGGCACTCATGACTCTGAAAAGGGTGATCGAGGAAAATTGAGTGATAGCTTCATGCACAATAATAATCTGAAATACTTGACGGCACAGACCTGCTATACTCGTTGACTTTTAATGAAAGGGGTTTCAAATTTCTTTACAAAAAGAACCATCACTTTCCCAAGGGTTATTAAAGTTATTGTTTCAATTACCCCACAATATTGCCTATTAGTAGAACTGAGAAAACAGAGGGCCTGCTCATTACACGCATTCAATGGTGTGTGAAATCAAGTTGATAATTCTATGAATAACACGTGCTGTATAATGAGGTCCCTCTGAGAACTCCAAGGTGAAATATGTTGGTTTGTACCTATTTACATTGTAATTTCAAAAACCAGTGGACCTAATTAACATTCATCCACACACAGAACAATAATCTGATCAAAAAATTTAATGAACCACAATACAGAAAACATTTCTGTGGTACTGACCATAAGAATTGTGAGATAGACTTACGCATTATACCAGCAACACCAACCTGCCTGGTATTCTCATATGTAAAAATGATAATCGGGAGGTGTCTGGAGACCACTTTTTCTCCCATTTAAGCAACGTTCCTGCTTAACTATTGGCTGGTACTGCTCCATGCAAATCATCTTGAATGAAACCCAAACTCATGGACATCCAAAGCATCAACTGTCCAAGTATTACTACAAACAACATAAATGACCAGGATTTATCAACAGGGCATAAATAGTGCTAAGATAAAACATGTACCCATAAATAGCAATGATGAAGACTACTATAAAAGTGGAAATCTTCATGGTGTGGAAATTAATTTTTGCACATTTTATGCAACCAGAAGCTAGCACAAAAATAAAACACACAAATATTTTTGCATGCCAAATGTTTCAGTAATCAAGGTCCTGCCCCGCGGAATTCATCTTACCTGGCCGAGTGTGAAATTACTTGGGCAAAAATATCCACGTTTACAGTATCTTTGAGAGTCAAATGGGACAAAAAGTCCTGGTGCAGGGTTCAAAGGATGCCTTGGAGAAGGCTAGCAAGACTGCTAGAAGACTTTAGAATGGACCAAGCGAGTGGGAAGGCATTTCAAGAAGGAATAAAACAGCCTGGTGAGAACCAAGGAATTCAAATTGGAGGAACCATCGTGAAAACCCATATGGACAGATGCAATAGCTGACCAAAAAACCTCAAATAGTACTAGAGAAAGATTCTTTTCGAAAAGTGAAAGAAACAAGTCTGCTGTCCAGCCTGCAAAGGCAGCAAAGGCAGCACATGGACCAATCGATGAACGGGAGCACCATTTGAAGTAGCTGGCTATTCTTGAATCCTAGGTAGACCTGATTCATTCCCTGAGACTTTCTGCTGCCAAACTGGCAGCTCTCTCAGAAGTCCTGTGTCTCTCCCACAACACTGGAGAGCAGCCAACAGTGAGATGAAGACAACTTGCATTCAGTTGTGAGACCCTGAATATTGGCTGATGAAGCAGGTTTAGAAGCACTGGAACACTTCTGGGAGTACATGATATATGAAGTTGAAAGGGGAAATACATAAAGCCTTGGTCACAACCCGCCGTACTTGCATGAGCGTGCTGTCTACTTGCAAAAACGTGGGCAAAACTTGGGGATCCGTATGTAGTAAGTACCGCCTCAGTACAGATTTTGGAGGACGCAGACACACCGTAGCACTTTTAGGACACAAAGAACTTTCGCTGCATTCGAGCTACCGATTCATACTAAGTGAGGGTTGACGTACTCCCTCCCTGCTCTTGCCACTCCCTCCCCATGTTTTCAGAGAAACATGAATGCCGTGGCAACCGCCAAAAATGTACAGACTATAAACACGCATGATGGGTTGTGACCGAAGCTTGAGGGAGAAAGCCCAACCATGGGACTGATATGCCCAAGCCTGGGGGTTGTCACTCTTGGAGCTATAGTGATGAAGGCAATGGTTCAGGGGAGACACGAAGAGATCCACCCAAGGATGAGAGAAAGGATGCCAAAATTTTTGCAAGACCAACATATGAAGGGTCTGTTCCACGGGGAGGTAATTCCCTAGACAAGTCTGCTACAAGATTCTGGTCCCTGGAGTGTGGGAAGCCATTGGAACAATGGTATTCTGGTGGCATCAAACTAACAGGTTGAGGGACAGATAACAAAGGGTTGAGGAATGGGTCCCACCCTGCCAATTAAGGTAAGAAACCATCCTGGAATTGTCTGTAAGAATGAGGATCAATTGATGTCAGAACAGGTCCTTGAAGGGGGGGGGGGGGGGGGTTCCTGCTGGGGATGAAAAAATGTGAGATATTATAACTGTAAAGGGTGCATGAGGCTGCAAAAGTCCACCAACAGGTACGTAAAGCTGGCATGATGGTCCAAAACTGCTGCTAAAGTAATGCTGGGCAAGCCAGAAGGCCATGAGGGATACAACCAACTGCTGAAGGGCCACTATTTGACATCCACTCAAAGGGCAAGGAGGAATGGGATATCAAGGGAAGCCCCCAAATACACTGGTAGACAGGAGTGGGGTCAGTACAAATTTTTCACAATTGACCAGAAACCCACTATGTGACACAAAGAATCTTCTGAAGATGGGAGAGAAGAAGCTCCTTGGACTAGGCTATGAGCAGCCAATCACTGAAGAAATCAAAAACCTTCACCTCTGCTACAAAGGAGACCAATAAGGATGGCTATCACTTGGACAAACCCTATCTAGGGAGAATCCTGGGGGTGTGTAAGGAAGAGGAAAAGGGCTAGGGAGGAGGGTCCACAGAAAGGTAGACTGAGGAATTAGTCATGCATAAGAGAAGGAAGAGATTCTTGTTTATGATAGGTTCAGTTTATATATTGTTCAGTATTGTTTACTGCTGACAATTGTTTGAAAGGGAATACTTCATCCATCTGCTCTCAGTCATTTTAAAAGAAATCATATGGTTATCCTTTTGACAGCAAAATAATGAAAATATTTGTTTAGCAGATTGGGGAGCAGAGTCATGGTTTTTACAAAAGATTTTATTCAAATTTTGTTAACCATATTCTTAGACTTTAGATGTAATGTTTTATACATTTGTTTTGTACATTTATACACTGAGGGGAATGTGTATCAATTAATTAAATGGAAACTAAAGAAAAAAATACCAGAAAAGTAAATATGTGTACTTCAGGCTTATAACTTTATGGGTATCATGATGCATTTTTGAAATACACCATTACCAGCTTGAAGCAGTGCGGAGATCGTGTCTGGACTGCAGCTAGTACTGACTTGCCAATGACAAGAAAACGCCCTGTAACTGTCTGCGCTCAAGGTTGCAGGCTTTAATTAAACAGCCCCCTGTACCCAGAAAATTAGTATCGATCGACAGTTTTATGTCAATACAAGTCTCTTGTAACCAGGGCAAATAATCCCTGTTCGTTGATGGATGCAGTAGGCATGTTTCATGACACATGTCTTTCTTATATACTGACATACAGAATGTTATAAGATATCTGTCATGTTGTGCGACTTATTGCAAAATGTGTGATTTAATAAAAACAAAAATGTTTCTGACTCTAATTCAATAAATGAGGCTAATCATACAGACTTGGGCTGGATTTCTACTTCATGGCTGACCACAGGCACTTGAAGAGAGCTTTTGGACACAAATACAGGAAAACCGAATTTAAAACAAAACCAGGAAGAAATTAACCATTCATGTCATTTTATATCTTTAAAATCTGTAGAAACTTAGAATGCTCTTTCATTCTTCAAATCTCATAAGGAATGTCATAGTATAGTAGGGCCTACTTTGCAACCTTCGAAGCCAATGATATGCACATGTTCCAAGTTAAATTACTGCTTGAGGTAGACACCACTACTGCAATATTTTCAGCAAAGGATTTGTGATATCAGATCGTAGAACTGATATCTACAGTACATTAGTATCTTTTTTCCAAACAGCATTACCCAAGTGACTTGTTTGTTAACTCACAGTACTTTCAAATCCTCACAGAGTAAGTCTTTGAAAAATATATACGGTTTATCTTCAATTTCTGGGGAAAGTGGCACCAAATTGAACATGAACAAAATACTTTATTGCATCATGTCCTTGCACTGTTGCTCTGCAAATTGGCAATTTTAGAATTGTACATCAAGTCTATTTTGTAAATCCCATTTCTCCTGAATCACCTCAATATCCACAGGCTAATACGGTAACGAGACAGTTTGCCATCAATTGTCTGGCTGTAAGTGATCTTTTGTAGATCATGTGCCGTTTATGGTAATGATGCCATGCTGTCAGGCAATATATTACTCTTAATTGCTCCCACAAGGTAATGAAAGCAAACTTATATTCAGGGGGAAATAACAAAGCAATTATAAACTTCATCATTCTAATATCACAAATTCAAAATAGTTATAGTTTGGTCTGCAATATGCTATGGCTCATGTAATTGTCATAAACTGTTATGACAGATGTGTCCTTAATATATGCTCTTCCTTTTGTGGAGGGCATTATCATATACACACCACAGCACTTTGATCTATTTCAATCTATTCTCCATATCACAAGGTAGCTTATGGGGCTCATCATTCAAGGTTGTCAATGAAAATATAGCTGTAATATTTCTAACTTATCACTACATACTGTATACCATATCATATTTATAAGGAATTTAAAATCTCCATTACCAAATATCAAAGCGCTCAGCATCTTAATTTTATTCGTAATGTGCAGGATGGGGCCTTAACATCTGAATCAAGAATAAAGAAGAGGATCAGATCTTTGTTGCATCTCATCACAATACACAATACACATATTATAACCTTAGTATATGTGTGATGTATATAGCTAGGTTATATGCACGCAAAAGAAAGTAGACGTTGACTCAGTGGCTGCAATTACCGGACTGACTTTATTTCAGTCTATGTACATCTTTTATACAGTGAGTTCCATGGGAACGGAAAGGGTTGTGGTCAGCAGTGGTCAGTAAGGAATGCATCAAGTCTGACCACTGGCGTCTTACAGTAGATAAGAGAAAGATGATAGATAGTGTGACATGGGAAGAACAGAGAGTTACTGTTATCAGAGAGGAGAGAAAACAGGGCTGGAAGTAGAGAGGGTGAGAGCAAGAGCGGAAATAATAATACAGTAGTCTCAACCTCAGACTTGCATAAGATCAGTTTATCACACTCCTCCCCCTTAGAATTGTTTTTGGTTTTTCCAAAAATGGTTCTCATCAAATTAACACAACATTATTCAACCAAAAAGTGAAATCTTAACTTCTTTTGAATAACACTATCTTATTTGAACATTATCCCAAAACTGTCAAATGTCCAAAATCTCCATCTAATACATTATCTTATTCAATCGGTGTGTTCAACTTATTTTGCAATTTGTTATATTTCTCAAATCACCTTTCTTATATTCTGGGAGGTATAAATGTATGTGTGTACCATGTCAAATGTATCCACACACGAAAACCAAAACTATAATGTCCAAATGAACTGTCCATTGAGTTCAGCTGTGAAACAAGGAGTTACAAAATCATGCTTTCTTAACCTTGAACTTATTTTCGACGTTGATTTGTCTGAAGTGTCCGGCATTTTTACAAGTGTTATTTACAACTGCCTCCTCAATGTGGTATTGGCTCTCCATAGCGTTCGGGGTATTTTCGCTGGCGGTTAGACCTGCGAAGTGCTGGTGCTTCGTCATCATGGTCTTGTTGTGCATTGTTGTTCCCCTCCCCACGTGGATGAGGAAGGAACACATCCGCGGCCACATCGTCGTTGTCATAGCGACGTCGGATGTGCTCGATGTGTCGCCTGCAGATGCGATCATCTGCCAGCCTCAGCGTATATTGGACGCCGTCGATGGAAATGACTTCGCCTGGCATCCACTGTGGACCACTGGCAAAGTTTCTCACGTACACGCGATCTCCGATACAAAAATCTCGAGCTTTAGCACGCTGATCGTGCTTCTGCTTCTGATCATGCTGCTTTCGCTGAACGCGATCCTCCATGTTTGGTTTCACACAATCAAATCGCGAACGGGGAATTCGATTGAAGAGAAGTTGCGCAGGAGGTGTACCAGTTGTTGGATGAGGTGTGATGCGGTATGCCATCAGAAATAGCGACAACTTCGTTTCGATTGTGCCGTTGGACATGCGCTTCATTGCCGCTTTGAAGGACTGCACTGCCCTCTCTGCCAGTCCATTTGACGATGGATGAAAAGGTGCAGTGCGAACATGACGGATTCCATTCAGCTGAAGGAATTGCTGAAATTCGTCGCTTGTGAACACGCTTCCATTGTCGGTGACAATAAGCTCTGGCAGGCCATGTATCGCGAAGGTTTCGCGTAGCTTCTCAATTGTGATTGAGCTGGTTGCCTTGTAGACTGGAAAGATATCCATCCATTTCGAATGCGAATCTACCAACACGAGAAACATACGGCCCATGAATGGCCCTGCATAATCCAAGTGGATTCGCGACCATGGCTTTTGTGGCCACTCCCATGGATGAAGTGGTGCTGCTGGCGGCAACTTCCGAGATTGCTGACACTCCTTGCAATTTTTCACTTTGCTCTCCAGGTCACCATCCATCCCAGGCCACCAGAAATAACTGCGAGCGAGCGATTTCATTCGCGAGATCCCGGGGTGAGCTTCATGCAGCTCCTCCGTGAGCTGATTTCTCCCTTGTGGAGGTATGACAACACGTGCTCCCCACATTATGCAGCCATCATACACACACAACTCATCCCGCCTCCTGAAATAAGGCGAAATTTCCTCATCACACTTTGACGGCCATCCACGAAGAACATATTCGCGCACTCGCGACAAAATTGGATCCTTCGCGGTCCACTGCCTGATCGATGTCGGTGTGACGGGTGTCGACTCCAGGTGTTGCATAACTAGCACGTAGTCTGCTGGTTTGGGGATGCGCATGCTCGGTATCGTCACAGGTAGTCGGCTGAGTGCATCTGCGTTGCCATTGCTCTGTCCTGGTTTATAGACAAGCTCGTAGTCGTATGCGCTCAGCATGAGTGCCCACCGTTGAATACGCGATGACGCCATCGTCGGTATCGCTCGTGTGGCACCAAATAGCCCCAGTAAAGGCTTATGATCCGTCGCAATCCCAAATTTCCGTCCATACAGGTACTGGTGAAATTTACGCACCCCAAAAACGATTGCGAGACCCTCTCGGTCGATTTGTGCATAGTTCTTTTCTGCTTGTGTCAGCGAGCGTGATGCATAAGCGATCGGTCTCTCACTGCCATCTGCCAGTTTGTGAGCAAGGACCACGCCCACTCCATATGGGCTCGCATCACAATTTAGGACGAGTGGTTTCTTTGCATCATAGTGGATTAACACCTTGTCTGACGTCAGCAGCGTTTTCGATGCCTCAAATGCACGCTGCTGCTCGGCTCCCCAGACCCATTTGGTATTCTTTTGAAGCAATACATGCAGGGGTGCCAGGACGGTTGACAAATTTGGCATGAATTTCCCATAGTAATTGAGAATGCCAAGGTAAGACTTTAACTCTGACACGTTCGTAGGTGTAGGCGCCTCTTTGACCGCTGTCACCTTCTCCTCCGTCGGATGGATGCCGGTCTGCGAGATGCGATGGCCCAAGTACGTCACTTCCGGTGCGAAGAACACACATTTCTCACGTTTCAATCTCAGGCCAGCATCGTTGAGGCGATTGAGAACCTTGTCGAGGTTCTCCAGGTGCTCCTTCTCGGTAGCTCCGGTCACGAGTACGTCATCCAAGAAGGCCACAGTGTGAGGGATGTCGGCCAGCAATCCCTCAATTGTACGCTGGAATATGGCTGGAGCAGCTGATACACCAAAGGGCAGGCGTGTATACTGGAACAAGCCCTTGTGCGTGTTGATGGTCACCAGCTCACGTGATCGCCCATCCAGCTCCAGCTGCAGATAAGCGTGGCTCAAATCTAGCTTACTGAACGACGTACCGCCAGATAGCGATGTGAATAACTCCTCCACTCTTGGCAAGGGGTAAATGTCAGTCTTGGAGACGCGATTGACTGTTGTTTTGTAGTCCCCGCAAATTCGTAATGCGCCCGACTCTTTCAAAACTGGCACAATGGGGGCTGCCCATCTCGAGAATCTCACCGGTTGAATCACTCCCTCCTCTTGTAGACGGTCTAGCTCATCTTCAACACGCTTTTTCAACGAAAACGGAACAGGCCGCGCCTTACAAAACTTGGGCTGGGCATCCTCCTGAATGGCAATCTGAATTGTTTGCCCCTTCAGTTTGCCCAGTCCATCATGAAAAAGGTCGTTGTAATTTGCGAGCACACTGTCGAGGGAGTTGGTCTGCTTTACCACTGCGATGGTGTTCCAATCGAGCTTCAGCCGCGCTAACCAGTTCCTCCCCAGCAAATTTGGCCCATCACCTGCAACAACTAGCAAGGGGAGTTCCAGGTCCTGGGCATTATGCCTCACATTCACATTGCATGCGCCCACTACTGGTATCTTATCCCCTGTGTAAGTTCTTAACACCACATCAGACTGTGACAGCTGGGGTTGATGTTTCCATGCACGATAAGTTGCCTCGCTCACTATCGATAGTGTAGCTCCTGTATCGATCTCCATCACAGTGTTATTTTGGGAAATCCCCAATTCGAGCAACATCGGAGCCTCCTTTTTTGGCGATGCCTTGTGCATGAAGTACTCTAGCTCCTCAGAGTTGTCCTTGCGGGATGTCGACGGTTCCGCGGTAGTCTCCGCGACAAACTTTGTGTGGACCTCCTTCCTCTGCCCGGAATTTGTCTTACTCCGGCAGACTTTCGCGAAGTGTCCACGCTTTCCACAATTGTGACAAGTGGCGTCGACTGCTTTGCACTTGCCCTTCTCGTGCCCCTGTCCACAGCGATAGCACGAGATGCGATGTTGAGCTCCGGTTTTTCTGTGTCCTGCCTGCTGCTTGAACACTTTGTTTGTTGCACCATTTCTATGTGGAGCCTGTGTTGATTGCAGATCACACACATTTCTTTCTGCCATCTCCACACTAGTCGCAATGTCAACGGCCTTGGCGAGATCGAGCTTCTTCTCAGCTAGAAGAATGCGTTGGATCCGATCATGTCTGATGCCGCAGACTAATCGATCGCGAATCATCTCCCCTAGAGTAGAACCATAATTGCAGTGCTCTGCCATTGACTTTAGTGCAGCTATGAATTCACTGATTGTTTCTGAGTCTTTTCGGAAACGGCTGTTGAACTTGCACCGTTCCACAATCTCACTTGGTGCTGGGGTGTAATGCTCCGTCATTACCTGGACAAGTTCAACATACTTCTTGTCCGCTGGCTTGGCTGGAGAAACAAGACTGCGGAGAAGACTGTAAGCTGCTGGCCCAATGACAGTCAGCAATGTAGCTTGCCTCTTCTCCTCTGCTTCAATCCCATTGGCTTTGAAGTACAGGTCCAATCTTTCTATGTATTGGCACCAGTCGATTCCCTCTCGGAATTCTTCTATATTTCCTACCAGACCAGCCATTTTACAGAAGTTTAATCCTCGTCGCCAGTATTATAACCTTAGTATATGTGTGATGTATATAGCTAGGTTATATGCACGCAAAAGAAAGTAGACGTTGACTCAGTGGCTGCAATTACCGGACTGACTTTATTTCAGTCTATGTACATCTTTTATACAGTGAGTTCCATGGGAACGGAAAGGGTTGTGGTCAGCAGTGGTCAGTAAGGAATGCATCAAGTCTGACCACTGGCGTCTTACAGTAGATAAGAGAAAGATGATAGATAGTGTGACATGGGAAGAACAGAGAGTTACTAGTTACGTTCAGACGGCAGGCCCTAACCTCGAGGTTAGGAAACCTCGAGGTTTCGCTCTTGCCCCCTAACTACGACGTGTGTCCACACGACGAATCTTAACCTCGAGGTTACGAAACTTCGAGGTTAAGCTTCTGCCCCCCGTAACTACGAGTGGGTCCTACTCGATGTTAAAACCACAAAACCGGAAGTTTCAGCCCACACTGCTAACAAGGCGTCTATTTATTCTTTAGTCGAACCCTGTCGGACTCGCTTACGGGTACTCTTTTTCTCTGTCATGGTATGCAGAGATAGCACTGCACTGATGACTTTATGCCTTTATGAAGATATTCGTCGAAAACATTTTTTAGCGTCGGAGAAGAATATAGAATACAGTTTGATAGCGAGTAAATGTTAATTCGACGTGTTCAGTTTCAGAGATCAAGCGCATGGGAAGAAAAGATGATGTTGTTGTGTCATGCGTCATAGGTTTTTCACGTGTGGTGTATTTGTGGTGTACGTTTGGGAGGTTGACCCGGAAGCAGAGGGAAATTGTGGGGGCCGGAGTTTACGGCGAGGTCACTCTTAACTTCGAGTTCGTTGTGTTTTGTGTCCACACGGTGCTTAACTACGAGTGGGGACCCCCCGCGGCTCGTGGTTAGAGCGCTAACCATAAGATTTCTCGTGGCTCGAAACTAATGTCACTTGTTCTGCGACCAACGGAATCGGAGACACGTTATCATGAGTTACGTTCAGACGGGAGCCCTTAACCTCGAAGTTAGGAAACTTCGAGGTTAGAGCTTGTAGTTAGGGACCGTGAAGACGCACTCGTAGTTAGCAAACCTCGAGGTTTGCTCGATGTTTCGAGCCACGAGAAATCTTATGGTTAGCGCTCTAACCACGAGCCGCGGGGGGTCTCCACTCGTAGTTAAGCACCGTGTGGACACAAAACACAACGAACTCGAAGTTAAGAGTGACCTCGCCGTAAACTCCAGCCCCCACAATTTCCCTCTGCTTCCGGGTCAACCTCCCAAACGTACACTACAAATACACTACACGTGAAAAACCTATGACGCACGACACAACAACATCATCTTTTCTTCCCATGCGCTTGATCTCTGAAACTGAACACGTCGAACTCGCTACTGTATTCTATATTCTTCTCCGACACTAAAAAAACGTTTTCGACGAATATCTTCATAAAGGCATAAAGTCATCAGTGCAGTGCTATCTCTGCATACCATGTCAGAGAAAAAGAGTACCTGTAAGCGAGTCAGACAGGGTTCGACTAAAGAATAAAGAGACGCCTTGTTAGCAGTGTGGGCTGAAACTTCCGGTTTTGTGGTTTTAACATCGAGTGGGACCCACTCGTAGTTACGAGGGGCAGAAGCTTAACCTCGAGGTTTCGTAACCTCGAGGTTAAGATTCGTCGTGTGGACACACGTCGTAGTTAGGGGGCAAGAGCTAAACCTCGAGGTTTCCTAACCTCGAGGTTAGGGCCTGCCGTCTGAACGTAACTACTGTTATCAGAGAGGAGAGAAAACAGGGCTGGAAGTAGAGAGGGTGAGAGCAAGAGCGGAAATAATAATACAGTAGTCTCAACCTCAGACTTGCATAAGATCAGTTTATCACAACACAATACACAGTTACACATCCTCATAGATCCTGGAAATATGATCTTAAAAGTACATGTATGGCTTGCTATTCTAGACCTGTTATCACGGTAATAATATTGACTACCACCATCAAGTTCTTAGTCTCCCATCAAGTCCCTTGCTATATATGCACAATTTTATGGGGGGGGGGGGGAATCCTGCCATTTATACAAAGTCCTGCTTGTGTTTCAGTTTACATCTATAGGCATACATCTTCATATTCATGTTACTTTTCTGACTTTAATCTTAAAGTCATGGAATGCTTCTATTCAGTTTCATTCACAAATTTTCATACAATAGGTAAATATCCTATAATTGAAAAGTGATGCTATCACTCTTTACCATCTCTTGAAGTATCACTGTACTCAATTTCTTGAACACGAGGACGAACAATGTTATCATCTGAGTAACACAGAGAAACTATTTCTGGCTGACAAATCGTATCAAGTAGGCATTGTTATACAGCGAATTGTAACAATATTAAAAAAACACAATAAAGAGTATGAACAATGTCTCTAATGAGATTCTCTCATATCAAATGGAACTTGATAGTGACTTATGAGGAGCTACTTCATTCAAGTCCACCAGTAAATTTCTATGAACTTCAGATTGGGAAACAGATATTTGCCTTCTTTGTTGCAATTGTACATAAAAAGCCCATTATCGGTGTATAGTAAGCAGTTAAAGGCTGCAACATAAAATGCTTGGTACAACGTAGTATTTGTCTGAAAGACTGCATGCTATATCAACTGACATGCTGTAGGCTAGGTATAGATGACACAGGGTCCTGTGGAGCACAGAAAGCCTGCAGCACTTGCTACAATACAGTCAACCAACATGATGGATGAGCAGGCTTTCCTACTCTCTTCTCAACACAGATGGACTATGTGTCTTGACTGCTCCTTGTCCCTTAGTCTCCACTTACAGAGATCATCCCTGCACTTTGCTCACTGCTACTATGGAGTATAGAGAGTATCTACCCCTTAGATATGAAAGAGGGAAACAAACTTTTGATCATTTACTTGACTCTCTTCATACATGTTTTCATATGGTTCAGATACATCTCCTCTGCATGTTTTATCTACACTTTATACTTCTGCATTTTCCTGTTCTGCACTCAAGCACATGAATTAAAAGTTTACACACATAGACTATTACAGGGAGAAGAGAAATGGTATGTTTGACAACCTTGTCAAGGAATAATTTATTGATGCTGGGTCATTGCTGATTACAGAGATGGAAGAGGGTGCAGGCCTGGAAAGGGGGAAGAGGGCAAGCTGTTAGGAGGAGAGCTAGAGATGGTTGGGGGGGGGGGGGGGTTGAGAATGTAAACAGATACACTTCTATGCTAAACTGCACGAACAGCAGGAACTCAAATCAAGTACATGCAAGCTTGAGTATTGAGATGAAAGCAAGAAAAGAAGCACAGGACATAGATGGAAACTGTGAGGGAGACAGATGGAGAAAGATGTGTAGATGGACAGATAGACCGATAGACACATGAAAACCATTTTGACAATGGCTATGTATCAAGCTTTAGTTCCTTTATCCTTTATAACTTGCATTTTCTTAAGAGTATTACCATCAGAAAATGATTCTAGTGCTATGACATCGAAGAGCCACTAGATTTAAACACTCTTGAAATGAATACGCTAATGTGTGGTTCATCTATAAGACATTTTCTTCAAGATTCATACAGCATGTCTACAGGTACAACTAATGCATATATTAAGGACTCTTGCTAACATATTGAGCGGTGTAAACACAGATTACAATCTACAGAGAAAAAGGTAAAATCAGAACCAGATCAGAGGAAATAGAAGAAAATAAATAAGTGGTAAGCCCTATGAGACAGGGAAATTGAAGAAAAATGGAAGTAAATAAAAAACAAAGGAGAGAGAGGAAAGAGACTAGAATGGCAGCTGAAATAGACCTGACAATGGTACATGTAATATATCTTTGTACACCAAATCATGCAGGACGCTCACATAACATTCTACATACTCAGATGACATGTGAGTATACCATACTGCAACACTGCTCTTGGCGAGGACAGTGTTCAGTGAATGTGAAATTACACTCTAGACTATAGAACTGTAGACATGCACTTAAAGGGCATAAGGTAGAGCAAAATGAAAGACAGAAAGAGTAAGAAAAGGTTACATACATACGATCTGTATACAATATCACTTTTAATACTATAAATCATGTCTTTCACTTCTGATGTTTACTTCAACTCAAGAATAAAATGAATTTAGTCCATATTACAGCTAACAAACATGAGCATCAAATAAAATTTCATCACAAAGGGCAGGGCATGTCTTCTTTAGATGTGAACACAGTTTTTATTTTCACAAAACAAAAAGGGAAACAGGCATGGAGTGTAATAATGTCCTATGGTATTTTGATAGTATGTGAAACATCATGGCACCACGGCTCATCATCTGTGAAAGTAATATCTGAGTGATGCCCTCTTCAGGTGGACCCTAAAACTACCTCTTTCCAGCTATGGTAGGCATCATGGGATGTTTAGCTACCCCCACAACACTATCCTCCCATGTCAGGTTCAACTGCAGCTGCTGCTACAGCTCAATAAACATCTATTCCCCCAAAGTATCCCAGGCATGCTCATAATTTTCCGCTTCAGAAATTTCCTTGAGTGTAATTTGAGTCCAAAAGAGAGAGCAGGAAGAGAGAGTGGAGAAGTGAAGAGGACAGAATGGCTGTATGAAGATTTTTTGCTTTCTTTTCTTCTTCTTTTTTTTTTTTGGGGGGGGGGGGTGACAATTATTGCCTTAAGTCTTTGCTGATTGTTGATCTGGTTTTTCTTTTTGCAAAATATTGCCTCTTGTTCCCTTGTATTCTATGACTGCCATGAAAGTAATACTATATAGGAACTAAAACTAATTGTGTAATTATGAGCTGAACAGTTACAGATTCCAATTTTTCTGTAAACTTTGGTAAGTATATTTTCATTGACTCTACCACTACAGCAATCCAGCACATTTATAGCAATATGAACAGCAGGAGTGTCACAGAATGGCTTGAATGTATACCATTGATATTTCCTCTTGAGATGTGTTTCTCGCTTTTGAAAGCTATTTATCAGATCAGAAAATTCTGTAAGTTTGGGGACTGATTTTGCTGATACGATAACAGCTATACGATAAATCTTTGGTTAACATGCTGCTTGCACTATAACCCTTGAGTGACGATACAACTTAGCATAATCATATCTGAACAGAATTCAGGATGAAACTATTCCACAATAGCCTTGTCTTTCTAGGGCAGAGATTTTCATCAATCAGATATAAACTCGAACAGGTGTAGTGGTATTATGGTTGCTAGACTCAACAATAACGTTCCACATACTTTCTTGTCTACTTCTTGTCTATCTGAAGAGGTTTCAAAACCCTTTGTTTATTCATATACAAGCAAGGGGAAATAATAATGATGGATTTAATATATCAAAACTACAAAGACACAATTTTGATCACACAGATGTGGAAAGATGTAATTCCTACTACTCCACTCCCATTGGTAACATGTCATGATTCTCTCGTTCATTCCAGCCAACTCACATACTAGTGTCAAACTGAGGGAGATCACAATGCATCAATTCCTTTCAGAACTTAGCAGGTAGTCACATTAAGTATTCATCAGGCTTGCTATTAATAACTAACGGCAGCCTACATTGTTTGATGAGATGGCAAGGAAAACAAATTTGACTTTGCCTCAGCCCGCCATGCCGCAAAAGACTACCACTCCAGGGAGTAGCTTTATTCTCGACCTCAGCAGACATATCCAGGTCCACACTCAACTTCTCAGCTGTATGGCACTCCATGCAGTAGTGTCCACTCTATTCATGCCTAGCACAAGAAAACATTTCTCCCAGCTTTCTTCAGGCAGGTATTAACTATTCATTTGCACTAATCTCTTGAGCTTTCTATCATCATATCTCCCCCATCCTATTCCTGGCAAAAGAAACTGTACATTTAAACATGTGCACCATGGTAGTCTTAATCAAAACAATATGATCGTATCATCATCACCTTTCTCACATCCATAGGTATACCCATACAGCTGGTAATGATACATGACAGATTCCACGCATTCATGAGTTATTTTGGGTCTCATCTGAATGAAAATCAATATAAAAGCTTCGTCACAAATATGGATATAATATGCACATGGTCATTATTTTATGATATACTATGTAGCCAGAGGCTCAAAGCTGACTGTATGACAAGATACATTACAACATGTACTCTGGGATACATTCAGCACAATGCTAGACTACATGTATGCTTAACAATTGCGGATGTTAAGCGACATAGAATCTTATACCATTATCTATGGACAATAAAGTACCTACAGAAACCAATTCAGAGACCTAGAGTACGAAAGAGAGAGGGGGAGGGGTGCGGAGACAGGGAAAGTACATCTATGTGTTGGTGGCATCACTACCCTGGGTTATTTGATAGAGGGAGGGCATCATCTGTGATATGCTGGTTGCCACCAGCTACAGGAGCCAGGCTGTACTAAAATTACCTCTCCTAATTACTTTTGACAAGTTTCTGCTCTCATTGACTATCACAGTCCCTCAGCTCCCTTCTGGCAAGCGATCAGAAAGCAATTTGCCAACATGACTTTGTTGTCAGCTGCTTGGATTTATTTGTTTTATTCTCTCTTTTTCTTCATTGTTGTATGAAAGCTGACCTAAAATTGGAAGCTAATGAGATCAAAACAGAAACTAGTTTAAGATTTTTTTCCCTGAATATGTACCATCACAAACCTTATCTTGTCAATATTGCAGTATTGGTGAGTAATGATTAGAATTACTGTTCATGATTACACCTTTATCAGTGCCATCTACATGGTATCTATTTCCGTACCTTGTTACCATTTGGCACCACCACCAAAAAAGTTTCTTTTCTTGGCCACTGACCAGATGGCTTCAGTACTTACATGTCAAGGTGCTCCCATTCTGTTCCCCATTAAAGAGTATAATTCAACATATCAACTTCCCTCTCGCCTGTGTTTTCCATTTTATCTCAGGTGCAAAATTATACAGAAATTTGCAATAACTCCCATGTCAATCACATCAATGCATATCTACTCTTTCATGACAGAGAAATAAATACAGAATTCACATAAAATATTAAGTGCTCCGAAGCACCGTCTCTATGACTGTTCTATACTATGACTTGCTGTGTGTCAACTGAAGGAGTAAGAAAAATAAAAGGACAGGACAAAATATACACTGCATTTAATTTTCATTTCAGATATCTCCACATGAAATAGCTTGTAATGATCATACTTAGCAGAAGCTAGCAACAGTAAGTAAATGTGATTTTTTTTTTTGGTTGTTTCTATGGTAAATGTAATCAATGCTGATAGTAATACTTGTTAACAGTTTTCATGAAACAAAGCCCCAAAAGTTATGTTTACAAGTTAGGACGAGTAGACGTTGTCATTGCTTTCAGCAAAATGATTGTACCTTACCGATAATTCAAAAGTGCTGGTTCACCTTGGAGCCCAGGATAAGTAATGCACATGGTTTTTCTTCACTGGTTTCTTTCACCCCCTCCCAAGCTGTCCTCATCTATATCATCATTATGTAATACAATGAGTGTGTGTGTGTGTGAGGGGGGGGGGGGGGTGGGTGGCACTTTGAGGAACAGGGAGCTTCAGCCATCATTTGCATAAATTAATCATCAATGGTGGAGCAATCAATAGTTACCACTAGCTTCCTGCACAAGGACATCAGTACACGTCTAATTGCTCTTCAGCAGGGCGACTGAGGCTCGCATGTTGATGAGCCCTCTATGAAACCTGCGCTTGAATCAATTTATCTCCATGACCAACTGACACTCAATGAGGTGTGCACGTTGCTGCTCAGGGCATTCCATTTATGTGGGTATCGTGTAGGGAAGATAAAAACTCACTGTCACCTGCACTGATCCCTGTTAACAAGCAGTGTCCAATCATAGACTATGCATAAACATCAGTGCTTGCTGGTGCTACCATGAATAGGAACTAAGCTTGGCAAAATATATGGCTCACACACACACACACACACACACACACACACACACACACACACACACACACCATCAAACATACATAAACGCACATGGATAAATAATGATATCCACATTGTAATTGCTGCATTTTTTATTATGTCACAACATGAAAATGTATGACAAAAATATCCAACACAGCATACTATACAGCGAGAGAGAGAGAATAAAAGAAAGCAGTCTCTCACACCCTCTAACCTGATATTTGAGAATTTCTGCACTTCTACATCAGTAGCGCACAAGACGCTAACATACTAGGCATAAAGGCTGCTATGTTCAGTGTATGCACATGGAATGGGCAGCCGCTCTGCTGTTGTAACAAATGGGCAGCACAATCTCATGAAAGTGGTGCTGTGTGCTGCCGTCAAGGTCATGTTTAGCAAATTAAATGCATGCTTGGAATCATCACCTCGCCTGCCAGCCTGCCTCTTTGGTTGCTATGCATCACCAAGCATGATTTCCTCATCCAATCATCCCCTAGTCCATAAAGTAGAATAATTGGCACTGCTAATCTCCTGTAATGTTTGGAACTACAGAATTTTTCCAATATATTCAGCAAGAATTTTAAAACATAATTTTATTTCCCTCAGCACTGAGAGTGTCATTCACAAGTGCCATCTATGTTTTATGGTCTTACAATATGATATCGCCTTTGATCTAAAGGAAAATTGGCAAATAAGAAATATATACATACATATCACATTCGAGGCAGACCTGCTATTGCTAAAGAAATTCAAATCATATCAAATTAAATCAAACAGCCTATTGTGGGCAGACAATTTAAACATTAATACAGTATTCAAGTAAATAAAAAAGTCTAATGTTTCATAAGTGTCAAAATTCACTGTCATCCCCTAATACAAGCCCATCTTTAGATATCTTTTTGTAAAATGAAAGCTTTTGAAATACTAGGAAATATTCAAACTTGGTTTTGGGATAAACTTTTAGTCTGTTGATGTGCATCTTACAAAATTTCCAGTATATACTGTAAGCCTTCATCCCAAAGATGAGGATTACAAATGATTACCTCAGCTAACTGCCGACATCATTAAAGATCTATTCCATATGAGTTTTGCAATGGTAAGGTATTACACAATCTACATCAAAAGAAAGCCTGGAAACAAGCCATTTCTTCTATAGTAAAACATATGCCATCTACAAGCGTTTGTCTTTCAGAGAAAGGGGGGAGGGAGGATTAGACAGTGATTTTTGATTTGCAGGAAGTTTTGTAAAAACACGCCACTGGTGCTCTCTTCAATAACCCAGGGTCAGTCAGGGGAATCACATGGTGACAGGGATCTACTCCGCTTGACTTCACATATAAACAGGAACAAATTTGAAATTCATGCAGCATGTAGAACCATATGAAACATACACCAGCTTACAACAGCATCTGTGGAGATGTCTTTTCTATGAGATAAATGTGACAATAAATAAGTCATCGCATCAGAACACAATAAGCATTGCAGTAAGATGGAACTATTTTTTTTTTTCAGTTTAATTCCTGCAAGTGTTTATACCACTATAAACTACTAAAACTTGCGATACAAATAAAATATGATTAACAGCGCCCTGTTATAAGAATTACTGCACTATCTTATGTCCCTTCACTCATATGGTGGTACAGATGTACAATGTGTTCTCAGGCACACTGCAGACTGCTGCATCAATGAGTAATGTATTACTACCTTCCCCTACTGAAAAATCATTTATGCCTTCCCTATTTAGTGAGAAAAGAGAAGAAATATTCTTGTAGCATAGCAGATTGTAACAACAAATGACTCTCGCTGTTAGGGACAAAGTACAATATCCCTTCACCAAGTAATGAACAATACTTGGACGGTTTCATATCCAACAATTTTGTATTGCTTTCTGACAGTCTCATAAATTTCCCTGGTTATGATTAATTTGACATATACAGTGCACACTCAAGGGCAGTTGAGCTTCTTCACTTCCTGTCCTGCTCCAATAACTCGGTCTAGTTGTGAATTGTATTCACCTGTGATTATCACAACCTCACCCATGTTTTTGGTGCAAGAAGAAATGCGCAGGGAAACCAGCTGCCATTTTTACTTAAAAAAGGTAAGTTGTGTGAATTCCTGCACAGACAGGCCAAACTAACTAAATTAACAAATATTGCTGATAAACTTGCATATAACCACAGAATGAACCACAGGGCCTTTCTTGTTGTTTTCCCCAACTTTGGTAATGGAATGGAGTACCAAACTGATGATGTCATAGTCTTCTATTATAGCTTGGGTTGGAACCAGGTGCGAGCATAAACACTTGGGCCAGGTGAGGTTGTTTAGAACCAGTTTCCATGGCGACAAATGGCTATGAAATCACACTTTTGTACTCAATACATCAAAATTTAATCTAAAAAAATGCAACCTGAATTTATATTGGCCAGTTTGAATAATACAGGCAAAGACAACAGTAAACTGTTCATGGGGACTGCCCCTACTGCAGCATACAGTCTGTAGATTTATATGCTAGATTTCCATTTTTGTATTACTATTCATTGATGAGAATTATCTTTCATCATCTTTTTTTCCTGTACATGCACATGGTCCTTGTTAGCCTGATGAGGATGAACTGGCATTACTATAATGCATGTGTCCGGTAGACATCAAACTTAGAATACTCAGGACTAGTCTTCAATGGGTTATATTGGTCTTTCTGTGGTGAGGATATTATAAACCTGACAGCAAACCTGTCAAGATAGAAGAAAACTTGATGAATGTGTACTTACCTGCTCCAAACAGGAAGGCACCACATGAAAGAGAAGAGAGAGAAAAAAGAACATTGTAATGCATCAAACATGAAATGAAATATCAAGCACAATATCAGCATTTATCAAAGTCTGTAGCAACCAATCTGTGATGGTTAGGATTTTCTCTCTATACTTCAATTTTCCTATGAGAAATGAAATCACATCCAGAGACTGAGGTAACATGCAATGGCCCTGCCTCTCACAAAGCCTCTTGAAAGACCTGCCAATATCAAGGGCCATGAGAGTCTCCCCAAACCATTTCACATGGATGCCATACATACTATAATTCAACACACTGATTTCAGAAGGTTAAATGACGAATAGTGATAGATAACATTACCAGGAACACAAGAATCCGTACCTGAGCATTTCAGTTTGGTGTGCATTCAAAAAGGAACAGAATGGATCCTTGGTAGATTAACATCAATCATCCAACATACTCGAACTATCAAAGGTAAACTGCACATGTGGGATTATAATTGGTATGTTATAAGTGTGTATAAGCATTACATATTATGCCAAAAAGGTTTAAAGGGAAAACTCACTCTGTCTCAACATAACAATTTCATTGAATTGTGTCCATTTAACAAAATGTTTATTTTGGGAAAAATGAAAGTGTAGTAATAGTATGTACATTTACAGCCTACACACACTCACACACACACTCACACACACACACACACACACACACACACAAACACACACACACACACACACACACACACGTGTGAAGTGCCACTTTCTGACTTTTATTTTGATACTCCTTATTTTATCTCGTCAAGGTTAATAATGTATGATATTTTCAATGATTGTACAAAGACCACATTACATACTACAACTTGATATTTCTGTCACAAGTATGTTCATGAATGTTTAGACACATCCTGTGCTACACACAGAACATAGATTTTGTCTGGGTACTAGTGTTTGAGGGATATGGAGTAATATTATACAGTGTTCACTTGAGAGTTGTATTGTTGCCCGTATCCCTAAGGAGTCCCATTGCATCACACACTATCTGCCAAGGCAACTCACAACAACTGAACTGAAGTGGTTGCTCTATAGCTGAAACATCATTACAAAATACAAGTTCCTGTAATTGCCTTTGAGGAAAAAAAAGTTACAAAAGTGTCTAAATATTAAATGGTCTACATAAATACTGGTCAGTGATACGACAGGGATGAGTCATAATGGAATCATGAGACTGCAGTGAGGATTGAAATTGTAGTGATGTTTAAAGGGGAAGGCTAGTAACTGATCAGTGGGAATCAGTGGAAATGCTGGGAGATGATTGTTCCAATCCTTATGGGATTCATTCAAGAGTTCATTGTATATCTATTGTTGTGTGAAAATTATTTGCTTCAGAATGGTCTCATATTCAAGTAATGTGCAGTTTAATGCTTCCAGGTTAGCGTCCCTGGTCAGTGACGGAGCATTAATCTGCACATTACTTGAATATGAGACCGTTCTGAAGCAAATCACTTTCACACAACAATAGATATACAATGAACTCTTGAATGAATCCCATAAAGATTGGAACAATCATCTCCCAGCATTTCCACTGATTCCCACTGATCAGTTACTAGCCTTCCCCTTTAATGTCAGGTAATACAATTAGTTAACTTGACTGGCTGCCAACCAGGCTAGTAAGAAATAAGACCATATGATATATATTGCCTTGTCTATCATTGTAATAAAGCACTTAATAATCACTTGAAAGTTACATTTTCCTCTTGAGATAATATTTTCCTACAGCGCTAAATGCTTCCAGAAAATATAATTGCTTTGGGAAAATATAACTCCTGATGGAATGTTTAATATTTACCAAAGCCTCTAAACAGGCAACATCTGCGTCATATAAATGACCAATATATTGCTCAACAATCCTAGACAGAATTCAGGAGAGATGAGCAGAAATACAGATGAAGAAACATTCAACATCTTCAAACCACAACACAACTCCCAACTCCACACATCTCCAAGTTCTTCCAACACAGAACCCCGTGCAGGCATTTACACGTACCTTGATGTGCAAAACAGTATCATATGTAAAGGAAAGTACAGCAAACCTTGCTTAGTCTAAAGATACAGACCTTTACTGGAAGTTCTTCTCAAACTCTGTAGAGGCATAAATTAGGAGCCTTGCTGGTTGGCTTGCCTGCTTGCTTGCTCCTTCCACTACACTGACTTTAAACATTAAAAGTCCTATGCCACTCAAGTTAATTTCCTAGTTCAAATCAAAGGTATAGATGTGAGGCATTATACATGAGTTCTAAAGACTGAACTCTACAGAGAATAGCGCTGCCAGCAAGGATGTCCTCAACCATGTTCTTGCAACATCCAGGTATCCAGTGTGCAGACCTCTTCCTCTCATCACACTTGATTACGTGTACGCTAATTTGCATGGATACACTAGGAACAGAGCGTGTCTCACCAAGTGTGCTGTGAAATTCTACATTCCCAAATGATGTTGAACAGAATGCTTCTTCATTGTCCTGCACAATTTCACAGATCTAAAGCTCATATAATACTGACAGTGAGGTTACTCTATAGATACTGCACTTCACAACCTTTTTGTTTTTAGGAATAAAGACAAAGAGGAAAAGATTTTAGTCTGAGTATGTACATATGCTTGGAAAATGTTTTGATTTGATTTGATTTGATTTGATTTGATTTGATTTGATTTGATTTGATTTATTCATTCTGATTCCATTGTTTTGATTCCATTCACAAATTCTTTTTCGCCAAAAGTGTAATTGGACAATGTGTGACTTTGTTTCTTTTTATTTTTCAATAATATGGCTGTATTCAATGCTTACCAATAATCTCTGAATCACTGAATTCACTGCATTACTACCATTCAAGAAGCTTTCACCTTTGGACATAAGTATTACAGGATAGGGAGTTTAGTGGCCCTGCTGGTGTAACCTACTAGCCACAGCTCAGACGAACTGTCATGCTAAGAAGGTGATTAGGTCTTTTCCCCTCATATGGTCTGCCTCCGACTGTTATGCGTACATGATATCAAGACAGGTACGTCATTTTATCATATCTTGCAAACTGTTGATATTGTTAACAGTATTGGTGGAGATGAGAATTGGGCTTTTAACTTTTTGCGAGATACCACGAAAACACTTACGAAATAGTACAGAGCATACCATTTTAAGAGGAATTCAAAGTTTATTTGATGAAAATCGGGTTTGGAATGACTGAGACATCCAAAAACAAAGTAAAACAAAGCGATCGTAATAAAGTGTGGGTCCCACACTTTACTAGAATCACTCCATTTTGGATACCTCAGCCATTTCAAAACCAATTGTCATCAAATAAATATTGAATTCCTCATGGAATTACATGCTCTTTCATATTTCATATGAGGTTTCTCATTATCTCACCAAAAAATGTTAGAAACCTGAAATTAGGTCTCAACCAAAACTATATGATCCCTTTAATGATTAAGGAAGTGCGGCAGTTCAATCGCAGACCTCATTTCTTTGGTTCTAGATTTTAGAAATGCAGAAATCATCTACTCATAAAAGTGTTCTTTCACTGAGTACAGACAATTCTTAATCACATTTTCAGCACCACAAGGAGTTTTGAGCAGCACAATGTTACAGATGGTGCTTCGAAATATCGGCTGCACGCAAAGTCGGACTAGCATAAACAGCTACATTATCAAGCATGCATGTAGGATCAAGTCATTATATCACTCGTTGTTACATACGACTGGAAATTGTGCACATGTTCCTTTGTGGAGTTGATAGGACTTTTTAAGATGAAAATAGTTGTGATGTTATTTTCATGAATGGTATAGGCCTATCTATCAGAAACAAAACCAAAGTCCTTGCCTAGTGGCCCTTTTTATCTATGTAAAGAAATATAAAACTCTTTCATGAGACCAGGTTTTTATACCAATTCAAATGACCAATGAAAGGTTGCATTCTACCATTCAACCAAGATGCTGTCGTTATAAACTGGATTATGACAGGTCCACAATTCCTCT
Organism: Diadema antillarum; assembly: GCF_040938485.1. Lineage (NCBI taxonomy): Eukaryota > Metazoa > Echinodermata > Echinoidea > Diadematoida > Diadematidae > Diadema > Diadema antillarum. The sequence goes on along the minus strand of NW_027271689.1, from coordinate 26,273 downwards.
GCTAACAAGCTGAAGCTAGCAAAATACTTTTCTTTAAGTATGGCAATTGGATGTATCAACAGGATTTAGTCAGTGGAGTGGTGATAAATCACCAAGCTTTGCAATGGCGGCAGAAGCAAACTTGGCGGCTACTAAAAAAGGAATTACAACCATTAGCTGCTTATGAAACAGATTTAACAGCTCCCAGATGGAGGAAAAGAGATGGATAGAAGTAAAATGAGTAAAGAAGCACACTATCCATATCTCTTGTTCCTAAATCTGGAAACAAGATAACAGCTTCTTGTATCTGTAAATAGATTTCTGTCAATGCTTATGGAAGCAGAAATCACTTTACAGACAGTAGTATTTGGGAAGCAGGTTTGGCTGCGAGGCAAAGGAACAAAATGAAAGTTATCTTACTCATCAGACGTGATGTTAGGATAGCTGATAATCCTTTTTGGATAAATGTAGCAGACTAAATCTTCTAAAACAACAAGCTGGACATGTACAGCCAGAAAAAAATATTGGATCTACTTAAAGGCAGCCGATCGCCATCCCTAATGGTACGTACACTCCGAACGACCGAAGTTTGTGCATGCAATTGCGCAATGCTACCACTGAGACAAGTGTGTGTGTGTGTGTGCGTGTGTGTGTAAGCATCATACACAAACATTGTCACCGCGAGCTACGGTGATTGGAGGAGAGAGGCCAGAAGACGCTGCGGCGTGTGTGTGTGTGTGTGTGTGTGTGTGTGTGCGTGTACGCATCATACACAAATATTGTCACCGCGAGCTGCGGTGATTGGAGGAGAGAGGCCAGAAGACGCGTGGCTCTTTCGGCCTCTCGTCATGTGCATGCGCACTGAGAGTGTGCGTCCATTCGGAAGCTCTCGTGGCTCGCTTTGACGGCCATTTTGGGTTAGGAGATAAGCACAGGGAGCCCTCTTGTAGCCTACCGTACTTTCGCTGACCCATTGAGCCATCGCTATTCTCATTCGGGGGTCACTACATTTGATACAGAATGGGGGAGGCAGCGTGTTGCGTTCGTCTCCGTGCCGCACAAACCACTCGCCACGACTGAGTGTCTTTAAGTTTTTACACAAGCATATTTTGTTTGTGACTGGCCATACTAACGGTCATGAAGTTAGACAGTGTACAATTCTCATCCTTTAAACTGTCACTGAATTTGAAAACTGTCTTCAAAATACACTTACAGAAGAAACACTGAAGAGGAAAATATCTGAAGATACTTCAAAAGACCTACCCCACGTTCATGGCGAATTATTTATAGTCGGCTAACAGGGACAACGATAGACCTACATAAGTTTTGTACCGGACATGAGCTTAGTACCAACAGGAGATCTGGACACAACAACCAAACCAGCCCCTAAAAAAAGTCCCCACTAAGCTATGTAAAAAAAAAAGAAAAAAAAAGAGATGCTTATGTGTACAAGGATAGTGATTACAATACACAAGCATAAAAGTGAAGAATTATTCAACTTATTCCAAATGGCCAATTCTATATATGAAAACCTCACCTTTTTTGTATCTCCTTCCTTCTCTCTGGGTCAGATTGCATTGACAGACTTATAATCTCACTAATTGCATAATTGAGGATAGAAGGGGAGGGCTGTAATACAGTAAGGCTCCATGCCATGATTCAATCTAGACCCCTCACCCATCGGCATATATGACATTGATGAAAATGAAAGAGGGTTTGCTACCACTCTCCCATCCTCGCACACTGATCAGACTCAAGTCTTCACCCTGACTAAACATCTCCTAAGAAATTCACGCCTGACAACTGAGCCAACCACCAGCCCTCGCTCTACCTCTTTTCCAACTGCATTATTGGCGCGTTCAACTATTCATGGCAAGTAGGGAATAATCAATGGGGCCACTATTGTCACATGGTACCACCTGGCCACTCTGTCACAAGGCTCACAAGAGACTTTGTACGCACTCAACGCGTTCACACTCCACACATACATCATGCTACAATGCCTGAGATGTGTCTACAAAGATCAGATCTTGCAACTGATTGACAATTCTTCATTTATATAAATGTATGTAGTATATTCTGAAAAAAAAAATAACCAAAACCTCTTCAACATTCAACTTTGAATTGTATTCAAATGTTTCTAAGTTTCCCTCCTGAGTATGTCTACACACATAAAGCTCTGTATGATTATATAACTCCTAAGATGATGAATCATTACTACTCTGCCAGGTTCTATTGTACACTTCCTGATAGAGCCACAACTAGAAATGACTGAAGGTTAATAATACCCTCACATAATACATCTGTACTGGTACACTGTCGAGATTGATAAACAATTATTTTATAAAAGTTAACATAGTGCAATAATGATATGAATATATAGGCTTAGATGCACGGTAACTTTCCAACACTTAAGTTTCATGATGAAATGTATATTTGGCCAAAGTTAGCACATCTGTTGGGTGGATGAAAAAAAAAAATAGTTATGCTCCATTTGACTTTCATTAATCAGCATTCATAAGGCATCAAAAAGATCATTTGGTCTTTTATGTATGAGATGGTTTGAATGGTATGTTTAATCAGGAAGGTGGGAGGCCCTCTCCCCAGTTTGATTTGAAATAATGGCCAATAATGTGCCTTCATCATGTCAATGCTATTCTGCTACTATTGAAAAATGTATCTTACACAACTTTAGATACAGCTCACCATGAGTGCCAAATTTCTAATGAATTAATATTATCTACACAAATTGCAACAGACCGACTGCCTGCCTGACTAAAAATACAGTTATTGCTATTATCCCCCCTTCAAATCTTATTTAATGGGAGCATTTCCACAAAAACTAGTGCTACGTATGTGACACCTAATACACACAAAGAGGTCTAGTATGGTCATTTCTACATTAAAATAACCTTTCCAATAGTCTCCTACTTTGGTTCAAATATATGCATAGAAGCAGTGATTAGATTTAATGGAGGGATCGTATGTGTGAATGTTGCTCTAACCAAACAAATTATGCAGATGCCTACAAATACACTTCCTTTGAAATGAAGCGAAAGATAAAGTACAGTATACATCAATATAAACATGCACAATGTGCAGTTTAGAAGAGATATCTTATACCGTCATACCAAAGTCTTTTACACGGATGATACTCACAGTGCACGGAAGGCATCACGTCCCACAAAGCTAGTTTGTATCATTATTGGCCAAACACATTCCAGCCAGCAGCTAGACTACAGCACAGGCATGCGCCAACCCATAACCAGATGCATAATTGTAAATTCATGGGCATGTGAAATTGATTTCTCAAACAAAAGGAGCCTGGAGGGAAATGGCTCACATTTGTGGACACAGTGACTCCTTGTTTTGCCAGTGTGGGAATGGGAGACTGCTTTCATTTAAAGGGATCATCTCATAAAACTGACCAGATACCGGTGCGACACTACTTACAAATTAGGCATTACGCATTATATAATTTTTTTTTTTGTTTTCTAAACTATACTCTAAAGGTGTATCCACAACATTCAAAGTAACAAATCAACATTGAAATTCTAGAGATACTGCAACAACTTCCAGCATGGTGTCCAACAACAAGGTTTTATGAAACATGTGCTACAGAGCTTTGACAGATAATAGAAATTGTCCTATAACTACATCCTATAAACAAAAGCAACATAGAAAATGAATAATATGACTAATTCCAACATAGGAGAAACAAACCTTTTGGCTACAGAGACATACAGGGCTTTCGTAGCCTTGCATTTAGGCAATGGCTGTTGCTGTGGACACCAAGCACAACTAACAGAAACTACTACTGAAAAGCATGCTAAATGAAAATTTATGTTCATTTCAGGAATTGTTCAAAACTTTACAGGTTATCTCTTCCTGTGAAATACAGAGCTCTCTATTAACTTGGGAAATATCTTTAGTGCAAAGTTATTGTTTTCCTAGAATATTATAATTTCAGAATTACATCACACTTGCATTCACCAGAACTGTAAAAGTAGGACCTAGGCCCTACTTTACAAGATAACTTCTTTTTAAAAATCCCATGATGCAACTGGCCACACTAGGTCCAGGGTAAGGGTGCCCATGTCACTCTGATTATCTGGGAAAAAATTACATGAATTTGTAAATTTGGATCGCAATCATAATCGTGATCCAAATCGCAATGTTCCAGCTTGTGAGGTGTTCACACAAAAAATTAGCAAGATTTGGATCACGATCCAAACATCATCTTTTAATCTCAATTCAAATCTTACTCCTAAACTGCCATGCAACCCCCCCCCTTTTCATACATTCTTGTCTTGAACCCTCAACTCTGCTTCCCAAGAGTACCCATACAATAACACCTCACATTGGAGCTATATTTGAAGATAACTCTTCATTAGCATTTCTCTACCTTAAAAAAAAAAAGTTCATCATTCGCATTTTAATGCAGTCTAAATTTGCGTTTCACACATTTGATGAACGCCACCAATGTTTGACTGCCAAGAGCACCACATTCATGACCTCTCATGGAGTGATTTTGCCTAATATCTTCCTTACTCAGTCTTCTGGCACTCAATCAGCAATTCCACTTACCATTCCCCCCCCCCCAACATGCAAGTAGACTCCCTTCATGTGCAAGGAGGAATTAACCCCCTACCCCAACATGACTTTTGGTCCCCCCCTCCCCATCACTCATGGATGAAGAGCTCTTGGGGAAAAGAGCCATCACTGCTGACTCAGATTAAAGTACATTTTGTACAGTAGCCACATGTTCTCAAGCAACATCAATTTTCAAAATACCCCACACATTAAAAAATCTTGCTGGCTTTCTTGGCAGAGAGCCCTACATTGGAAGAGTAAACTCATATAATAGGCAAATATGATATCAACACAAAGGTGGAAAATTATATACTTGATGTTAGAAATGTTCATAGATGATTAGAAAAAAGTTGCACCAGGGACAGATAAACCTTGTTTTTCTTTGGAATTAATCATTTGCCATTTCCCCTGCAAATAAACAGCTATAACACAGTGTTCAAATCAACTTCTTAATTTTCTTACAAACTTCACATTTTATATTTCTTTGTGCACTCCGAGAGTCCCTTGCTCAGGGGTGTTTCATGAATTATGTACATACAGAAAGCAGACAGGAAATTAATCATTGCTTACTCTATTTATCCTGAAAAGACTCAACTACTTCAATTCCATAGTAATGTGCCAAGGGGAAACATGATTCCATCTAGAATAACAATGACAATACTCCCTAAGCCCTCATGGTTGGATTAAAAAATACATCGTGCCTCTGTTTCTTGTGAAGGCAGGGAGGCTGAGCTAATCTAGAACAGAAATCAAATTAGCATAGATGAGCATCTCCCCCTGTGCAAGATGGTATTCAAGAGATCATTTTGAAAAGAAGGGCAAAACAACAACTTTGGTTGATGCCAAGAGGACACCTTTGAGTAACGCACTTCAAGCTAGACTAAACAGGCATGTCGGTACAGTGAAAGGATAGTGCACATACACACACACAAAGTGCGATCATCAATGTAGATTTTGCATGATCAGATGATTTTCCCAGTTCTCCGATATTACTGGTGTATAGCATTACTCCCTCTGGGCTTTTTCCTTCCACTTCTCCAATAGCAAAGTCATCAAATAAGAAGCATTATTTTAGATACAGCACAGATCTGAATAAAATAGAAAATTTTTATAAACAAGTTCATATCATCAGAACTTCAACATCAGCTTGGTATTTTGTATTATACAGTTGTTGAAGAATGTGTACTTTCTGTGGAGGAAAATTTAGCTTGTAGGGGAAAACAAGACTTGTTACCAAAGAAAGCAGTGAAATCAGTTACACTACAGCTGGACATAAGTTTGAGTACACAAACAGGTTAAAAATTTTGACAGATTGAATGTCCTTAACCCATTCTGCATGGGAACCTGGTGACCTGCGTATTAAGTCTATGGGCATTTCAGACTTCAGTATGAAATGGGTAAGTCATGTATCACAAAGACACTTGTGAGACCAGCACAGAAGTAGCCTTGGTTACCACACCAATGTGACATTGCACACCAATATCTTCTTTTTTTTCCCTCCCATGAACATGACAGATCAAAATATAGTGGTGTAAAAGTGAAAATTCAAGCGCATTTTGAGCAACCAGAAGCTAGTGCGAAAGCAATTTTAAGCTTTCAAATATTTTTGCATGCTATTATATGTTCCTGGACAGTAATCATTGTCCTGATTCTGCAGTTTAAAACATGCAAAATTCATCTTACCCCACTGAGCAGGAAAAATTACTCAAGCAAAAATATCCTCTTTAACAGTATTTCTCTTTTTTTCTCATGTACCATCATGGACTTGCTCTGTTTTTGAAACATATAAAGCTAATGCATAAATAGAAATAATGGAAGTGACAATATAATCATGCAAATTTTCAGCTGCATATATTGAAAGGCATAGGGCCTATATGAGATGATGTACCAATATATCATACAATACCTTACACAGACCAAAGAGTCCATATCGCTAAGGACAGGGCTTACCAATGAACATGGAAAGAAACAAGATACAAACTGTATGACCATTTCTTTTTCTTTTCTTTTTTTTACATTATACAAGACCTGAATCTAGGAATGTCTAGTATATCTACCCCTCCAAGGCAACTCTACACTTGGATGTGGGAAAAGTAGAATATGACTACCTAATATCACAGGACAATGAGTGGTGACATATCACTGTACCACAAACCACCAGGAGAGACACACAGAGAAAGTCAAGCAAGATTTCTCTGAGGCATTGAGATGGGATCATCCACCACGTCACATCCAATTTGCTTGTAAGCAGCTCCCCTCCCTTTCACTTCTATTCTAGCCAAGTTCACTGCCTTTGACTGGAAACTACAATATATATGCTACCTACATTTTGTCAATCTGGTGAGCTGTGTGAATATGTGTTTCCTTTCCTGTTTCTGCTTTTATTCTATACGATACATGACAATCCTGTCTTAAATTCTTGCAGTTTAATGTATTGACAACTCATATTTTATATGTGACAAGATTGTGTCTGGTGTATATTGTTGTTAACCCACTGCAGACTGGTCCAAAGTATGCTTGGACAGGTGTCTCTGGAAATATGTACTGTAGTGAAATCAGCTGGCCTCAGTTAGTTTAAATTGCAGCATATTTGAATAATTCGTCACACAGCTTGAATATTTATTTCAGCTGAGATCACTGAACATAAGTATTGCTAATTTCTTAAATTACTATAAAGAAAGAATCTTTTATAGGAAGGGGGAAGAAATACCATAATCACTTGCACTCGTCCCTTACTTACTTACTTTGCTCTTAAAGCTGTTGACTTAATGGGCTCTTATTACTACATGAAGTAGATTCCAACACAGGAGTTCTCCACAGGAAAGAGTCCTGAACAAACCTGCTGTGTAGTCTTCCCCAGCACAAACCAACCCAATATCGATCTAAAAGGATTCCTGCATCAACCTGCACACTTAACCCGCAGGCAAATTAGCAATAGGGGAGGTCACATTCTGCCTCCTCTGCTTCAGCATCTTTACCCCTCACAAAATAGCTGGTGGCCAAATACGCCTGACAATCAATTCAAAAAGGAGGTAAAGACCAGCGTTGAAGTCACAGTGAGTTTGGAACCGAACATGTCTGCATAAAAAGATATCCATTTTGAATTGTTGACCATGCAGAACAGAAGTCATGTGAATAAGCAAAAAAGGAATGAATAAGTAAAATCTATATCAGACCACAAAGGCTGACAAAATGCATACAAATCAGAAACTTTGTAAGAAACATCTTAGTTTGTTTTTCAGTTGCAAAGAATACTTAAACAGGTCCCTTGATTTGTCAAAGTGCTTGATGAGCTCCTCACTTCACTCATGTTACTCAGTATCTTTTGTCTTCTGGACTCTATGAACCTTAATTATTGTTACAAGATCTCAAAGAGCTACTGTGATCATGTGACAAGGAATCAACTTGTGCTGCACTCATCTAGCTTGAAATGAAATTCAATATAGCATGACAAATGTATATCTACACATATTTATCTTTACAAAACCAAATTTCACTTCAATTGAACTGTCCTATGATTTTAATACCATTTAATAAGTACCTCCTCAACAAAGAAATTCACAAAGTACTAGTATTTGTCCATACTAGGAAATAACTGTAACAGTTTCCGCTGAAACTAACCAATTTCTCAGTAAATTCACCATGTTGAGTGGTATAAATAGCGGCAATAACTTGGTAATTGGTAACTTGGTAATAATTTGGTAGAATTTTTTTCTATGTTTGAAATACTGAAGTGGATATTTTTGCGTGACTAATTTTTCGCGCTTGGCCGGACAAGAAGAGTTTCGCATGTTTTTAATTCCGCAGAATCAAGCCACCATGCACAGGAACATGTGGCAAGCAAAAATATTTGCGTGCTTTTATTTTCACGCTAGTTTCTGGTTGCGCGAAATGCGCAAAAATTTCAACACCGCGAAAATTTCCACTTTTACAGTACATTATATGTAGGCCTACACTATATGCTGCTGGGGGCAGAGATAATTTAATTTCCCCATTGTACTACAACATACTGAACATGACACAGCATAATTTAGCATGCTACGGGATTATTTACAATGACCATCTTTGAGGATGAGACAGAGTAAGATTTGGCATACATTTGTAAGTGGCTGATGTTTGTAAGTTGATTAGCCCAAAATTATGTTAGGGTGCCCCCTCAAACATCCCTCCCCTCTTCCTCTTCTACACTATGCACAAGCCCTGTCAAAGTCCCCTTGTGGAACTGAGCAGCTGGTTATGAAGCAAACTGAGGGAAAGATCAGCCCAGCAGTCAGTCACCCTGCCAGTAGAGGGTTCCTCGTATGGTCATTTAAATTGCTCACTTTGATTCTAGTCACGTACTGCCCATGGATATCATCCCAGCAGAGGTGGACACTACCTTTCTCGGACACTCATTCTTCATAGCAGACACATGATGGCAAATTCATACTCAAATGCTCTTACGTAACAAAGTTTGTGATGGAATTTGTGCAATTTACCTCTCGGAATGAATCAAATTGAAAGAATGCAATAAAACCAAAAGGGTCAAATCTGTAAAAATTTTAGCAAAATTAGACAAGAAAAGGAATTAATGAGTAAATAAAAAAAAGTCATCTTTTGATGTCTTTTAGACACTACCATTTCACATGGTATTCATAATTTTGTGCACATGTCAAATAGTCTCATTTTTCTCAAAAGAACAACCCTTTGTGGCTTTGCTCATGATAAACCTGCTTTGTATTGTAATTCTCACATCATCTAAAATGGCACAGGAAAAATACTGAAAATGAGAACTTGGGAAAACGATGTATCATCTGTATTGTTGGTAATGGGTTAAAGGTACAGTTTACCATTGGCAGCAGTGATTTTAAAAATGTTTAAGTTATCACATTTCATGCATATATGTGTAGGTCAGTTGTATCACAAAACATCCTACCATATGAAAATTTGTAATAAAGCTTAAAATATAAGGAGATATCACCATATTTTTCTCAATAAACCATAACTGTGGATCGTTTAGTCTAGAAACATTTTAATTATAACTGTTGTTCATATTTTGTATCATAACAATACTTAACATTGATTATACTGATTCAAATTTTTAAATCAATTGGTTGTTTCTATCCTAAATTCACATCTTCAAACTATTTTGAAGCACTAAGTTGTAGTGTGTTTTTTTTTTCATCTGCAAATGATAAATAATGCCTTTAAAGGTCATTGCCCTGCAGGATGACCACAACAGCTTCAAGTATTTCAAACAGACATAAGCCAATATGTATGAAGAAATGACACACATTCAATACACCCACATTATTTTGACAGACATTTCTGTGATCAATCCTCCATTTGAAATAATACTAAAAATTCTCTCAGAGCAAATTATAAGTTTGCATTGGACATCTCCCTGATGTTATTCAAACCGCCGTTTCGCAAATCATTATGGGGCTGATTTTTTTCAGAAGTGTGTCGTAACACTGTAAAATCTATGGCCACTATTGCTTGTTGTACAATGTTCAGCAGATGGAAGTAAGACATTTGGCAGAGTACATTTTGTTTGTCACAAAACCACAGAATGACTATAATGCCCCAGTGTCTGGGTCTATTTGTGAACCCCATGACACACTTCAGCATGAACATATTATCTCCAGAGACTGGATTATAGGTGGGCTTTTCACAGGCTTTATGGTGCCCAAGCAATTATCAAAAACACCCCTATACCCCAACAGAAAACAAGAAATATTGGCAGTTGCTGTTATTCCTTCACAAGAATGTTACTTTGAATGAACTTCAATATTGAATACTCTGTAGCAATAGACACAAGACCAACTTCTCAAGATTATTTATCTTACGATCTAATATTGATGAGAAATGGAAATGATTTTATCAAACCTGATATTCTTTGAAACATTATTTGAATGCCCACACATGAAAGTAACTACATGTAGCATGCGTTAAATACTGTGCATGATGAGTACCTAATATGCTGAAATTGCTTAGCCTTTACCAGTCCATGTCTAACTGTAGGCCTAGATGTAGGAAATGTTTGTTTACTCAAGGAGTAATAGCTCCTTGGTTTACTTCAGACAGTGACAGGTCTGAAGCATTGGATTAAGGATAAGGGCAAAGCTGTGGGATTCCATCTAATTTTCTGAAAGGAAATGACTTCAGTCTACATTCATATTGCTTTATGTAGTCTGTGAGTCACAACTTGGACAAACTTTGGCTACACCAGGTCTTTGACCTTCTATATATCACGTAACTTGAAAATGACTATATTCTATGCTTTGTGAGCAAAGATAAAAAATCAATGGTCAATAATTTACTCTTATCCACTAGTAATGTACTGTCTCCATTATAAAGACACAATTATCTTGAAGAATCAACTGGTATCAAATAAAATAGCCCATATACCATTAGTGTAACAGCATAACAGGCAAGCAGTGAGTAAGCTATCAATCTGTACTTTTATGTTTGTGGAACCTAGAAGAGATATTTTTGTTTCTTTTTTCTTTTTTTCATTTCAGTACTAGCATAGGGGTCTCTTTGAATTTCGCAAATCATTTTGCAAGTTTCTTCCCAAACACCTTGCCACCATGTCATGCAATTGAGAGTATTGATTACATTCTCTCGGAAGTACTCCTTTGAGAAACAGGTAGGAATCACAAGTCACCATGAGCAATGTGGCAAGGAGACCTATCTACTGGGACCAAATTTGGAGTATGTCAATATTTTGTGAATCACCAAATCGGTGTTACATCAATATTGTGGAGAGAAATCACAACAAAAACTGATACAAGTATGAGCAGAAAGTGGGCCTGCTACTGTCAGGTATATCAGAGGGGAATAGAGCTTGATATTGTTGTTGTTCTGTTGTTTAACAAATTGATACACTGGAGGAGACAGGTGGACTTCTGAAAATCTTACTATTCATTAGCCTATGTTTCACAGAAAAAATTATGAATGGTAAAGCCAGATGAGTGCGATGTTTGAACATCAAAGTGCACAACTGCCTTTCATCATCATACATGACACTGTTGCAAGCTCTGAACATTGTTATATTATTTAAAAAAAAAAAAAATGTTCATATTAAGGAACAATAATTTCAGCAGGTATCATCACGTACCTGGCTTTCCTCAGTAATGAACACTTTGAATGGATAAATCTAAGAACAGCAGCTGTTTCTTTCATGATAACTTACTTTAGTTGTGTTTTGTTTTGCTTTGTTTTTTCATATAGTGCATTTTCAGGTGTCTGCAAATGTAGCCTCTGGTATGAGCTAAAACAGGAAGTATCTGTGAAATACTGGCTTGTATTTAACCTGAACCAGCTGGAAAAGAGTCAGTCTAAAAATCAGCTACACATTACTACATTTACACAATGTGCTCATTGAACAAACTCTAAACATCTTTCTGCAGTACATAAGCAAAGAATGAAGGCATTTACATCGTAATGGTAGTGGCAATAAAACCTTGATGGGGGTGGGGTGTCATTTGATTTTAATACCAGGTCTTTCCCACCCAGTAGTAGTAGCTTATTATCTTGAGTATGATGCAGGTCACTACACAAGAATATCGCAGCTATCATCAGCAGTCAAATCTCTCCACACAACTAGTCCAATGAGGTATATGTCAGCCACTGGAGGCTTCAAACGCAATCGTGCATGTAGTGCAAAGGATAGTGGCCTCTTCTTTGCTCTATCCAAATTCCATTGGCAAATAAACTAATCGATAAATCCAGTCTCACAAAGTCCATTAACACAACACAAAGGTATAATCTCCAAGGCATGGATACATGCATCCCTGCATACATGCAATTTTGGGTTTGCCTTTTGTTTGCTAAAGATAGAAGCTGAACAAATATAACTCACTTTGAACAGCACTATAACCTAAATCATCATATTTCGATTATCTTACTATATAAAGTTGCTTCTGCTGTTTCATTGCTATTTCCTATATGACTGCAATGTAAGTAAGCATCAGAGGACAAAATCCTTCACCAGGAAGCAATAGATATGAATAAAGAATTATCAGAGTACAGTTTTGGTTACAAATCACTCATAAGTTTGTCAGCATATCCTAATCATGTAGAAGGCTGATTAGGCTAAGGCAGTTTTACGTTGCAATCATAGTACAAACACTTCCTAGTTTCATCGTGATGCCTATAATCCATTTATTTGAGCTCATGAAACTTTTCTCACAAATAAATACTTAGCTACATAGACTGGTTTTTCCCCCAAGTATCATCTGAAAATAATTCTCTGAAATTGCTGATAAATGTCACTCCTGATTGCATGGCTAATGACTACACCTTGAGCAGCATTTTGTTGAAAATCACCCTCTTACAGATCTTGTTCTTTTCCAAATTTCTGTTTATTGCAATAAACCAATATCCCTCCAAAATGATTGGTCAACATGGCCACCAATAATGTATCATTTCCTTGCAAATTCAGTTTCTATATCATACAATGCTATCTCCTCATCCTTTGCAATTAAAGTTATACTTCAAATAGTATTCTGTGTTCTGTTCAACGTAACAACAATCTTCAAACATAAGCTAGCAGTATGTTTTCCTTGGGTACATGTGTTTGATTGCACACAATTTCCCCAACTTTTCTCTCTTGTGCCCTGTAATGAAAGCAATTTGTGCTGATCAAACATACCCAAACTCGATGTCATCAGTGAAAATATTTATGTAGGCCTACATGATACTTTGGTATCACTACATTGCCAAATAACTATTCCTAAATTACTAGTGTGTTTCTGAGCACAGAGCAACTCATTTCATTCTTCAGTGAGTGGCCACTGGTGCAGCTAGTCTTATAACAAAGGGTTGAAACTGATCATCTGCTGGGGTAACTGGTGATGATTATGTAACATCCTACTTGCATAATACCCCTAGTCTCATCACTGGAGCAGAACAGAATCCACCTACACTTTTTGTTATTGTTGTAACAAAAACTTTATGGGCCTTGTCTTTGATGCAAGGAGTGAACCTAAAGCCTGTAAGTGTAATAAAGGTCTAATGGTTTAGGTTTATATCCCATAGGGGCCTACTGCTGTGTGATAGGAAATACAAGATAGGCCTATATGCTTCAATTTCAGTGTTCAATTCAAACACATATCATCTGTTCATATCTTTATCTCCTTTCGGCTTTTTGAATTAAGAAAGGTACTCTTACCAACTGTGAGGATTCATACTCCTGACCAGAATTGGCAAACACATCACAAGAGTGATAACCTCAACATCTACAGGGATTCATATTGAGGAGATGATTCTCTGAATAAAAACTTGTCTTTTGACAAGAACTTCATTCTGACAAAATATGTGAAATCCTGAATGCACAACTACCAAACCATGCAAATGCTACCCATGCCTACCCATGCCAGCAAATGCTGCCTAACTTTATTTGAATCAGATCAAGGATTGTAAGAGTTAAAAAACATCATGAGAGCGAAATATTATATTGCATTATACAATAGAAGTTGAAATAATCCACTAAATCCAATAATGCACTAAGCTTTCTCTTAGCGTGGACTGTTCCACAAAGTACATGGAAGTACTGGTATTGGTAAGTGAATGACAACAACTGACTGTTCTATGCCACAACATTTTTTTTTTTTTTTTTTTTTAATGTGGGGGGGGGGGGGGATGGGGGTGGGTGGCATGCAGAAGTAAAAACAGTGATTTACATGCATATCGATTCTATTTCCACTACATTTTGTGCATGGAATTGCATCTGATTACATACAGGAACCAGAATTTTCCATGATGTTTTAATGCAGCCTGGCTAACCTCATTTGATGAGAATATAATATGATATGCACAATGAGAGAGAACAGAAATCCAAACAATCTTATGGCTTTCAATGTGCAGAAGCCATAAGAAGTACATAAATGCACAGGGGTCAAATAATGGTGAGAAAGTTAGAACACTGGCCCCCAAATTGAAATGAATGCTTTGCTTGTCCATCCAGATAGTTGATTTGCCTTTCAAATGCTGTTTTCAGGAATCCTAAAAAGCTTTAAAGTCAAAACCAGCAATATTTCCATTAAATCATTACTATGAATCACTGCCCTTCTGACAAAATCAGACCAAAAGGTCAGACACATGTATGATGGTCATTCAAAGTGAAATTGAAAGGTTGACATTGACGTCACTTGCAATGGACAAATGACAATGCATAGCCAGCAACAGAGCTAGAAGAGAGTCTGGAAACTGTCCAGCAATGTATTCACTCACATTGGTCCTTGAATCTAGTGTGAGACTGCTGCAACATGGTGTTCTGCATCCCCCTAGCATCAGTTATGGCTTAAAACATGAATTCAATGTAAGCTCACTCTCTTGCACAAATCCCACATAGGCAATGGATTAGCTCAATCAAAATGTCAATGAAAACTGCACAGAAGCAAGAATGTAATAGGTAGGTACAATAGTTTCCAAGCTCCCTGGTATAACAAAACCTATGCCAGTTTAGACTACAGTAATGGTGAGATATAATTAAGCTTACACAACAACAAAATAAAATGTGCAGAGTATCTAGTGGTAGATTTGTCATGGTGTCTCTGGAGGGAAGCCATGTCGAGAGGAATGTTGCATGTTTGCTTTTTTTGAGGCTGCTGGTGAGGACAGCCAAACTTGTTCACAAACATTATCAATTATTATTACTCCAAATTCTGATTTCAAATATTCTTTGTATTTAATAAATTGATAAAGTCAGAAATGATGTCTCATTTAAAGATATTGGTTGATATCATGAAATTAGAAATGTGGAAAAAAAAAGAAAATCTTCTTCAATAAAGCATCTACTGTCTATTCTATAGATTGGCAGCATCTACTCGTCAACCTCTACAATTACAAATCAGCCGTCGTGACCAACCACCGCTGATAAACACCACACAACTTGCGCACTTTTGTGTTTAATCATGTTTGCAGTTATCAATGTAAGAAATTCAAAAGAATGTGCTATTCATTGGAGGTGAACTCATGAGAATGGAGTCAGTCAGGCCTGCTTGGGGCGAAACCAGCCCAAACAGTATAAGCAGACAAGAGACCACTTTTTCAAGAGGGCTTTCAAACTTTCAATATGAAACTCTGAAATCCACCCGCAGTATCTAAAATGCGGTAGGCTATACTTCCCCTCTCAGTAACTTGTGCATTTTTGGCCAGCTCCTGGCCCAAACTAAAATATCATGCGCAGTAAAAATTGCATTCTGTCACTGAGTTCCTTCCCCCCCCCCCCCCCAACCAGTAATATCTGTTACTGCTGGTTCTCTAAAATGCTGACATCTTCTTTTTTTTTTTAATGGAATGGGAAAATCAGAGTTTTATAATGTAACACTGCCAGGAAAAACAGAGACTTTTCTTCTTTGTTTTATGCAAGAAATGTGCATGCACATGAAAGAACAGTATAATTAGGTGATACGCTATCAGCGTATCACCTATTGTGATTGTCAAAATCTCTCTTTATTTTTTTTTATTCTTCTTTCTTTCTGGACAATTTTGTGTCGTCAATATCTCAAGAATGACATAACGAAATAACATGACATTTTCAGTCAACATGTCTCATGACAAAATCTAGCCACAATAAGGTTTTCATGACAGTAACATATCTATGACGTCATCTAGGCGCCATTTTGTGATTTTCGGACCTTGTCACATGATCGATCATAACTTCATAACTAGATGTCATTTCTGTATCATTTTCGGTGGACATGAAGTTCAGGTCACGCTCTATCTTACTTTTTAACGCTAGTTACACAGGTCATCATTACGCGCGCGTAAGCGCGCGTCAAAATTTTAAAAGGCTCAAAACGACTTCCCAATGGGAAATCTCGAAGTTTCAGACAATTTTAAGCGTTTCAAACATTTTCTCGCGTGCGCGTCCGTCCGCGCAATTCCGCGCGCAGAGCCCGTAAGCAACATGAAAATGCAATTTTTTTGACTGATTTGGATTCCTGATACTTTGAGTAACAATATCCATTGATTTCCGATCGATTTCGACCTATAACAAAGGAATGCACTGGCGTCAAAGTTGAAATTCCACGTGCGCGTCTTTCTGCAAATATAGTGAAAAAACATGTCTTTGTTTATTTCGCCATGGCTCTTTAAATCGTCCGTTGACCCTATATTTCTATTGCATATTACAAAAGTATATGAATTGTAAATAACATTCCTGGTATCAATATTGCCAGGAAAACGCGATGACGTCATCATATCGTCATTTTAGATGAAAAAAGTGGAATTGATTTTTTTGAGGTACTGTTTCTGACATTCATTTGCTCGTATCTCTGTTGTTTAAGCTCAATATTATCCCAAATTCAGATATGTTGCAGTTTGAACATTTGCCTTTCAAGTCCATGTGATGGTTTTGAAATATGATGACGTCATCACACTAGAAATTGTGATTAAAGGTAAAGACTCAAAATCAGACAAGTTTACGTGTTATGTCTATGGGAGGTGATTTTTTTTTTTAAACCATGCATTGACTTGACAACGTTTAAGCACCTTTACCTCATCTGATTTTGCTCCATTTCCTCTGAAACATAAATATGTTGTAGTTTAGACAATAAGCTTTAGTAATCATGCATTTTATGTTTTCAAATCTCCTCATCAGGTTGACAATTTTGCAATTTAAAACTGAAAATGAGAATGCAATCTGTACGGAACGATTCCCAATTTTTCTTTGCAACTGTATATTGATCGAATCCACGCTGCCACTTGTGAGAAATTGAATAGCGCCATCACAAGTCGACACTGTCACAATAGTATTTACATTTAAGTTTTGCACTCGATCTTCAGGACAGCAATGTGGCATAATCTGTTAGCGCGCTGGTTCTTCATAACGCCATACCGGAAGGCGAGAGGTTCGACCCCCGCAGGACTTTTATCCGTTCTTTCTTCTTTTTTTTTCTCTCTTTTTTTTTCGGCAGTTCAGCTTTACTCCGATGTCATTTATCGTATTATTTTATCAAGTGTACGTAACCCGTGAACACGGCTGCTCTATTTCCCTTGCTTTGTATTGGAGTTTGGAGATTGGGTTTGCTTCAATAATTTTGTCACACTTAATGTTGTAAATTTCCCCTTGTTACAGTGTCCCGCTTGCCACGATTCGTTTTCTCTTTCCTTTTCTCTTCATTTGTTCTTGTTATACTGTAGCAGGATATTTAGGAACGTGTTCGTTTACATAACTAACATGAATGGGAACTGAATTAATTAACTCTAGTCCAGGTGCATGGCGTCTCGCTTATCTCTTTGGAATTCCAGGTTATTGTTTGACCAAATAACGGAGTTAAAGACAGGCAGGGAAGGAAGTGACTTGATATTGCTTCATAATGAGGAATTTCGGGCAACACCTTTCCAAGTGTAGTGATTATGACGGGGTTCTCTGTCGTTTATTTTCGTCATGGCTGTTTCACTAGTTAGCCATAGGTGATATTATGTTGCTGGCATCTGGGAGAATAGAACAGATCAGTACCAAACTGGAATAGCCCTATAAGCAATGTGGTAAGCGTTCAATTTTTTGCATCATCTTTCTTCTTTAAAGTCAATCACTACTGATCGAAATACGCAATATAATATGACACGTTCCACTGGTAGTTTAGGCAAAGGGAGTTAATGCATGATGCAATGATAAATGTGCTACCATTGATTTTAGAGACGTCATTGTGGTGTGGTACTGGTGATGGTAAGGGAACCATAGATTGCTTTTAAAGTAATGAGACAATCATTGGACCTTTGCATCAAGACCGTATTCCCATCTAGAATATAATGCATGTTCGTGCGGCGTTTTTTTTTTTAATCCTGACGTGGACATTTTTTTTTTCTTGTTTTTAATTTAAGAATGTTATATCTAAATTTGTTTCTTTCCCCTAACATTTGTTTTTTGTTGAATATAGAGTTAGACGTTCCGTGATCGAGTAGAAGAGCAGCGATTTAGTTACAGTTTCAATGCATCTTGTTTACCATCTTCTCTGACATTAAATTGATGGTTTTTATATTTGACATTGTCTGTCTATTTGCCAGTTTATGCTCATAAACCACTGCTATAACAACTAATACATTTGCTTCACCTGTCACACGCAATGACATGGATTGCAGTTGTGCATGCAGTTTTCCTTTTGCCACCTCTCGTTTTTCTCTCCCCTTTTCCCTCACTTTGGTTTTGTTATACTGCAGATGGGAATGATTACAATAGCATAACCCAACTTAAAGTAGGAATGAGAACTGAATAAATTAACTCTGGGCCAGGTGTATATAGCGTCTCGCTCATCTCTTTGAAATTTCAGGTTGCCATTGTTCGACCAACGGAGTTGAAGACAGGCTTTATGTTGCTATAGAGGTATCTCGCGCCACATGAATGGAATGCATACGCTGTTTAGTATTAGTAATACACTTTTTCATGCCCATCCCTGCCAATAAAAGTGTGTTTGACGGGGTTCTGTGTCATTCTGCCTACGAGAAAGCAAAGTTTTATTTTCGCCATGGCTGTTTCTCTATGCGTAGCCGTGGGTGATGGGTGTTGTTGGCATCTGGGCAGTAAAGAACCGAGTATCATGCTATAATACCCCCCCCCCCCCCCCGTTAGGTTCTAAGCGTTCAATACGGTGATATATCTTTCTTCTTTATTATATCGATCACTGCTGATGGAATTACAGAATTATGTTATGACACGTTTCACTCAAAGCTTAAAAAACAAAGTTTATGCACGATACAAGTAATGGTGCATGAGTCCTATAGGCCATTGATTTTAGATGAGAAATTATGATATGCCTAAGGTAGTGGTGTCATTGATTAGGAATTAATGACACGATTAAGCACTCCTTCCACTTCTAACTGTCCCCTTTGAATGTGTGTCGATCACGTGAGATCGTCATAAATTATCATTCACGTATAAGCTTACGTTCAAAGTGTACTCTTAGTTGGAGGAGACCTATAGTTACATGGTTAAAGGTGATGTTTTGCCCTTTTCTCTTTAATTGAGGTATCACTTTCGTCCAGGATAAATCACATTCTCATGTAAACAGACTCACTTGCTCTATATCCCCTGTTTTGTATCGGAGGCTTCATTGGTTTTACTGCTGGTAAATCTCACAGGCTTGTATATAGTTGTAAGAGCTCTCTGAACTGATCATTGTGATAGCAAGATTAGAGGGAGTCATATTGGTTATGTAAATAATGGTCAAAGGTCATGTTTTAAAAGGCCACTGTTAAAGCCAGGATGGTTATAAACACTTAATTGTCATGTTTTATTTGTACGTGCCGAGGATCACTTGGAACCCGTTTACAGTGCGAGGCTCGGCCGCGTTCGGTGTAAACGCGCAAAAGGCCAAATGCGGGGCCAAAATTGGCCTCGCATTAGGCCACGCTCTGGAGGTGGTCTCGGCCGCGGCCGAGCCGCGGTCGCGCCCGGCCTTTTTCTCAGTGTAAGCGCAAACTGGGCTAAATGCGCGGCCAATTTTAGTCTGGCTTCCAAACCCTCGCCTGTACTATTTCGCTATTCAGGATATTAACTACTTCAACGTCGAAAACTAGTATAGTTTAAGGTGGTTTTGTCCTGCAAAGGATTTTCTCCTTCGACAAAGGCCTTTGCCCGAATGGCGACTTCGTCGCCACGGAATTCAGTTGGCAAAGGATCTGAAAACCAGACAATACCAAATTGCGTTTGTTTAAAAGGGTAGAGCGCCACTACGACAAAATATTGAAAGGTTCGAATCAAAAGCGCGGCCGAGCCCGGCAGTGTAAACGGACTAAATTGCGGGGCTCGGCCTCGCAATTGAGGTTGTCCTTGATTGCAGCTCGGCCGCGGCTCGGCCCAGCCCCGCACCGTAAACGGGGTCTAAGTTTATGCACTGTAAGTACTCAAAAAGTCCGTAAATCGACTTAGTCGCACACGCACAGAATTTCCACTTAGTTTGTGTGACAGAAAAACAAATGTGATCTGAATAATGTAGGCCCAAAAAAGTTCAACTAAGTATCTCATTAGAACTTCAAGGTTCTGTATTACATTCTTTTCTTTGTCGATCACGGATGACCGACATCTGATGACCCCAAGCGTATCACCTAACTCGTCTTCAGTGTGACGAGTTTCATATCTCGTTATCTAGTTCTTTTGGGAGCAAATGTAGAATGCCCTCTGTGCAGCTTGCCACTGTTTTTCAGTGGAAGCCACTGCTCTGTGCGATTCTTATAATATAGATTGCAATAGGCAGGCAGGCAGGCACTAGATCTCTGCACTGAGGGTGGATGTCATGTGACCAAACATTGGAATAAAACTGGTGAGTGGGAGAGTGAGCACTTACACTGACAAACCCCCCCCCCCCAAAAAAAAAAAAAAAAAAAAAAAAAAACCCTGAATAAAACTGCCTTCTTTCAAAACACTTCACCTCTGAGGAGGGTTTTTAAATTCCATTCACATACTGGTAGCTGCCTACCTACCTGTACTTCTGATGAAATTTAAATGTAAAAAAAGTATGGTTTTGGGTGGCAGTGTACATACCCCTTATAGAGAGATTTGGGGCTTTTTTACATTTTTTTTTTCTTTTTACTTTCGCCCAATCTTATGAACTCACTGTGAATGCAGTCAAACACTGGCCTAACAAAACAATTCGCCAAGATGGTCACATACCTCTCAGCAGGTGGCGGCCATGCTGTCTTTGTTTCTTTGTTGTGCTGACAGAAGGTCCTTACCCCCTCCCCTTCCTCTTTATAAAACCAAATTCATGGTAAATGAAATACCACTAGTCTTAATGTATTGTCTCTTCCTCTCCCACAACTTAGTTACAACAAAAAACTTTGCAGATCAATAATCTTCCCTCTTGAGAGGTGTGACCTATGACCTATACCAGTGCTACCAAACAAAAAAACATTTATCTTTGTTCATCATAGGGTGCTGGGGGCTACAACGTGTTTCTCAGAGAATGAATGACTCAAAGAAAAAGTTGGTTTGGGATTTGAAAACATCGTATTCAAAATGGACCAAGTACTTGGCAAAATGACTATACATGATAATGAAGCACTAACAGTGGTGTCCCACAGGAACTTAACAGTCACCTCTTGTAGGGACTGTAGCATCTCTTGTGTTATATTTCCTCATTCTGAAGAAGACCCGAATACTCAAACTAGAAATATTTGTGTTCACTTTAATTTACCGAATTTTGTGAGAGCTAAGATTCTTGAAATTAAAATGCACATGAATTTTTTTAGTCTACACTATCATGCATAGAATGCCAGTAGCAATTTGCAATAATTTCATGCTGCGAAAATATCTTGCTTTATAGTTGATATGATATTTCTCTCAAAACTATTCTAGCATTACTAAAGTGATAATCATGGAATTTACCTCCCCAAACCAAACCACACACAAAAATAATAATAATAATAATGATAATGATAACTGAAGAACACAATGTCAGGAGGACCACATATTGGTTCATTTGGTTACAGTATGTTAACTGGATTCTTGCATATTTAAACGAGGGAGAAATAATAGTAAATTAATATGAGCAGCATTAATTTTTCCAACATACATTTTCAGGGAAAATTGTAACAGTTTAAAACAAAAAAGAACAAGCAGACAAGTACTATTGTTTCCCAGCTGCACATGTCTTATAATCCCCCCCCCCCCCCCCCCCCCCCCAGGGATACTGCCTACAGTGGGGCAACAACACAGAAACACAGTGACCATTCAGAAAGAGGTACAGGACTACAGTATGAGTATCACCTCATATCCCAATGCCTGAATTGTGTGCTCTATGACTCATGCCTGGCAAGCTTGAATGAAATGTGTTGGTATAATCATTCTTGGACTGTATGTTCAAAAGGCAAGGCTGGGGATGGGGGTTTCAGGTAGAAAGGAGGGAGTTGGAGGTTGATGGGAACTTGATTATAGATACTGCTATTGATATAAAATACTCTGTTTTGTTCTTTCAATGTTTCAGCAAAGTCCACAAGAAAGTTACTTCAGAAATGATCATCTTCTCATTATTAAATCTGCACCTCTGAATTAATTCATCTCATATTCATTTGAGAAATATGCAATGAAACTTGATCATTAAATCTGCATGAAATCAGAATGCAAAGCAAGCCCTACTCTTCTGAAGTGTGTTGCCAATGAAGAATCAATATTTTGCAAATTCAAAAGCCCACAAAAATTCTGCAACCAAACAGAACATTCCATATGATCAGCATGGACTCCAATGACAGAGAGTTTTTGCATTATCATATGAAATATTAACAAGGGATGGTAAAATTTATGATAAACAGGTAGAATAGCAAACCACATACTTTGTACAATGTAGCTGTGATTTCAGGAACCCGATTGATTATGTAAATCACAATTATTCTAATCAGAGTGTTACAAAGCCATATGATGCTACACAGTACCAGGGAGGTGCTAGAGAAGGAGAGACAACTACTGCACTCTCCTTTGAAGTCATGCGTGGCACCGCCAAGAAGTGATGCGTTCAACTACAGGTGTTACCCATGTGCTTTGACAAAAGAGAGCATCAATAATTGGGACTAGCGCTCTCACATCTAGAAATACTTGCCCCTACTGCAATTCGCTCTCTCTTTCAATGTGATGGCAACAATGAATTTGTGTACCTTGAATTGGAGCAGCGAATCAAAATGCAGTGTAAAACTGACAATTTTAACAGCAAATAGTTTAAAAGCACGCTGGAACACGCTTTAGCGGAGTACTTTATTTGAAAGATCAAAATATCCCAGATTAAAAGATAGAAAACTAACATGCCAAAATGTGCGCATTATAGAAAAATATTAGGTTTTTAAGAGGGCCTAATTTTCATTTCATTTCGATTTGCACATTACGAAGAAACTAGAAATACATGTTTATAACATTGAATTCTTTCCCAAACTATTCTAAAACAATTCGAGTATTTCATTTAAAACTTTACGGTGAAATAAAGCTTATAATTCAACGAAAGGTGAAATGCGTTCTTCATCTCCGAACTTCGTCTTGCAACTAGAGCTGTGCCATTTCAACATGTTAAGGTGGACATCTCGCCCAGATGGAGAAAATATCATGAAGGGCCTACCACCAGGGCTGCATTTCCTTCTATCCACGTGCAAATTCAAAATGCAAATTCTCCTGAGGGCAAACTTCCAGTGGAACAAAAGAAAAACAAATACAAAAGCAAACAAAAAAGACACATAATGATCAATAGGCATCTACATCTCAAGATTTCATGGTCCCTTTGTAACCTTCAAGGCCAAGGCACATGTGACTGCAGACATAAGAATGTAGCCAGCCAGTCGATGTCTAGTCATGGCTGCACTTCTCTGCTGCAAAGGGTCAGGAGTTCCTGTATGAATGACCTACTAGCCGCAGCCAATAACCACTTTTTGGATTCTATTGCTTCTATCCCTCTCCTTTTATCACATGGATTTCCTGCAAAGGTGCTCAGTATTCATCAACAGGAACAGCATAATGAGTCAATACCTCACGACTATAATCAATAGCCAAAGTGTCTGAACAATATCTTGTAATTTAGATGAATATTTTTTTTTTATTCTTTTTTAAGATTTCAAGTGCTTAAATTTATTCACAAATGCAAGAGTTTTGATTAGTATAATAAAGGGCCTACTCATCCAGCAGATGATTACATGAGGGATGTACATGTAGAGTGGTTCTGGATAGCCCCCAGCAAGAACTCTGGCTGCACAGGTCATTATAGTGGCTGCATCAGCACTAAGTTCAGGTTGGGGTCATGAGAAAGATGTAAGCCACAAGAACAGACTGTGCTTATCAACCATATTCCAACAACAATGGAATGTCCATAAAAAGGCATAGTCCATGTAATTCTCTGATAAGATACATTCACATTGTTGGTTTAAAGATCACAGAATACCCCCCCCCCCCAAAAAAAAAAAAAAAAAAAAAAAAAATCTTACAATTCAATGTTCTTAGAAATGATCACAAAATAAATATCTTATGTATTTGTCTTGCTTTAACTTGGCATCAGGAAGATTTAAGAGGAAATTTGTTTGCCAACACATAACCCCCCCCCCCCCCCCCTGTCCCCAGCCATGCATGAGAATTTAAATGAAAAATATCCATTCTTCAGAATAGGGTAACATGACAGAATTCAACCTACCTAATATTTTCAAACCACCATTCTAATATCTTGTCCTACTTCCTCTTGTAACTAATTGGTCTAGGGATACACTGTATGCAAAATTCACTCTTATGTAACTCTGGAAGAAAAACTTGCCGTACACTATCTCATCAGAAAGTCAACGACCTCTAGAAAGGTGGCTTCAATCAAAACACAGACAGCAAACGGAAAAAGGTAATTTGCTGATTTCAGCATGGTGCATGAAGAGCTGTAGCTTTCCATGGGTAGAGTGCATGAGAACTCAAAGTACCAGAAATTGCTCAGTAATTATTCTCTTCAAAGGTAGTGCCAATGCTATGTGCCCCTATGGATAGATGGAACAAATTTAGACACAAACAATGCTAGTCACAATAGCATAACCCTAGTCTAAACTGCATTTGTTCCACTATCAAAAGGCTAAAGGTGCCATAATATGAAACCTGCTTGTCATATGGTCAGTTAGCCAGATTTCATAAGCAGCAAGAGACAACTCCCCGCATGGTGGCTTGCCCAAGGCAATATGACTTGAACTATAAGATATAAAGTAAAATAATTTAGCCCTTGCCCAAATATGCCCCCCCCCCCCCCCCTGGTTCAGATGCCCTGACAAGTAGGCAGCCTTTGCTGGCTTGATCAAAATATAGTTGTTTAATTTTCTGATGAAAATACTACTACAGCCAACATAATGTAAATTGTAATCGGATCTTCTCTGTCTTAAGCTTTGAACATTCAGAGCCAATTTCATAAAAGCTTTATGATTTCTGGCATGCCTCCTAGATCTCTTCTGGGGCTGATGAGGACGTAAGTTGCAGACAAGTCTGACAAAGTTCGTGTGAATTTTGTCCCTACAATTTTTTTTTTTTTTTTTCACTGAACTTACATCGTATACCTCAGAGAAGAAAAACTGCAAACAACCCACAACTAGTTTCTCAAAAACTCTGGCTTGTGAAGACCCCACCTTTCACATTCTAATACCCCACACTGCAACTTTCATTCTTAGTAAGACTTTGTAAAGACCTAGGTGATAAATGGCACAAATAAGATGCTAAATTACCAGCCTCTATACACCACACAGAAAAGAATGCCACTTCAGACAGATTGCTGAGGCAGACAGAAAGTCTGATGTATTCAAACACTGATGGTGTTCTAGTATCATAGACTCCCCAATCAAAGTGGGTACTTCAGCATTAGAATACTCCTTTCCTATAATACCAACTCTGATCAACAATAGGATTCAACTTGGACAATAACAATGTTTTCCAACAGGCCTCCCCCACTTGAACAACCAGCCCATTTCTAGTTAGTTTTGTCTCTTGGCAGTACATAGCACAGGCCTAAATCTGGAGTGAAAATGCTCTTTCCTTTCTACTGTATAGGGCCTACTGTACCTCATACATTTCACAGTGTTTTTATGTTAGTGAATTTCATGTCTCAACTGATACTTCCAAAATCTGATAACTCAAGAAAATATTGTCATCTACATAACACCTCACCCTGTATGGTCTCCTCTGTGTGAAATTATCTCATTTTTGTTTTCCTGAAGAGATCAAACTTATCCTCATTCAATAACTAAGGTTCACTGTGGTCTCAATTGTGAAATATTACACTCAT